>NW_005872199.1:44918-71801 GCF_000147115.1 Myotis lucifugus
CTATATAGTAAAAGGTAATTATGCCTCCCGGCACCGGGATCAGCGTGACAGGGGGCAGCGCCCAAACCCCCTGATCGCCCTGCAGCTCTGTGTGTGACAGGGGGTGGGGGCCACAACCTCCCTATCCGCCCTGCTCTGTTTGTGACAGGGCAAAGCGCCCCAACCCCCTGATCAGCCCTGCTCTGTGCCTGATAGGGGGGAGCTCCCTAACCCCCTGATCACCCTGCAGCTCTGTGTGTGAGAGGGTGCAGCGCCCCAACCGCCCCCCCCCCTCGCCACAGGCCCTGCTCTGTGTGTGACGGGGTAGAGCCATAACCTCCCCATCAACCCTGCCCTGAGTGTGACAGGGTGCGGCGCCCCAACCCCCTGATCCGCCCTGCTCTGTGCGTGACAGGGTACAGAGCCCCAATCCCCCTGATGGGCCCTGCTCTGTGAGTGACAGGGGGCAGTGCTCCAACCCCCTGATTGGCCCTGCTCAGCGCGTGACAGGGGGTGGCGCTGCAACCTCCCCATCAACCCTACCCTGAGCGTGACTGAGGGTGGCATCGCAACCTCCCATTCCGCCCTGCTCTGTGCATGACAGGGGGCGGCGCCACAACTCCCCAGTCAGCCCTGCTCTGAGACCGACCAGGGGCTGCACCTAGGGATTGGGCCTGCCCTCTGCCACCCGGGAGCAGGCCTAAGCCAGCAGGTCGTTATCTCCAGAGGGGTCCCAGGCTGAGGGACCCCCCCCTCCCCGCCGAGTGCACAAATTTTTGTGCACCGGGCCTCTAGTATATATATATAAGCCTAAGTGACTGAATGACGAGAACGACTGGAACAACCAGAACAACCAGTTGCTATGACATGCACTGACCACCAGGGGGCAGACACTCAACACAGACGCTGCCCCCTGGTGGTCAGTGCGCTCCCACAGCAGGAGCTCCACTCAGCTGACCAACCTGTCCCAGTGGTTCACCAGCCCAACAGCAGTCACTCACTCCCTCAGTAGTCCTGCAGGTCCAATCTCTGGAGAACGAGCCAGGCACTGATGGACCAGTGCTGCCGGCACGATCCCGACAGCACTGCCGGCCTCCTGGAAGTTGGCCTCGGACACCATGGCCACTTCCCCTCCCTAGACGCTCCGCAAGGAAGAAACAATATGAAAGCGGCTGTCAGGTGGCTCCTGACAACCAGAACGAATGTCAGCGGGATGGAGCTGGATCCTGGGCCAGCAAGGGCGTCCCACTGCCCACCCGGTGAGCCAATTGAATCCCAGCCCCCCTCCCACCCCCCTCAGGACCGCACCCATGCACAAATTCGTGCACCGGGCCTCTAGTTATAATAACACCATTTTCCATTTTACAAATGAGTGTCAGAGAGGTCTAATAAGTTAACCAAGATCACATAGCCCGTAATTGGCAGAACTGAAATTCAAATTGAGGTGTGTCTGATTAAAGCTTTACCACACCGTTCAGTTCTAGAGAATGAAGTTCTATTGTTTGGCAGGCAAGGGGTTCTAGGATGAGTAAGATACTGCTCAAACCCTGGCCAGTTTGACTCAGTGGATAGATTGAAGGGTCTCGGGTTTGATTCTGGTCAAGGGCACATACCTGGACTGCAGGTTCGATCCCCGACCCCAGTTGGGGCATGTGCAGGAGGCAACCAATCCATACATCTCTTCACATTGATGTTTCTCTCTCTCTCTCTCTCTCTCTCTCTCTCTCTCTCTCTCTCCCTCTCTCTCTCTCTCTCGAGCCATGTTGGAGCCAGGAAACAGTGGGGCTTTTAAAGCAGCCTGACATACACACATACACACTCTCTTTTTCTATCTCCTTCCTTAGAATAAAGCAAAATTCCTGCAAACTAAATAAAGCACAAACAGAGCTCTAGGCTCAACTCTTTGGGGCTAGGCTCAGCTCTCAAGAGATGCTGACAAAGGAGAAAAATAATCATTCATATGAAGTGGTCAGAAAAGGATTCAAAGAGAGGCACCTTGAATCATTGGCGGTCTGTGCCAGTTAAGGTACCCACATAACTTTTCTGTCTCTCTTAGTAAAGGGTCTGGTTATTAAACTTAGAAATAAGAAACATTTTCTACAAACTCATAACTTCTTGAATCCTCTGAGTCTAAAACTCAGTGTTTCTAAATTATAATCTTTAAAATATGAGAAGTGGCCAGATCTCCCTCAGTGATTACACCTCGGCACTTATAATTTTTTTAAATATCAGAATAAATATATTTTGAAATCAACATTAGCTCCTACAGAAACAAAAAGATCTCATTGGTTCTGGATTTCATTGATTTGAAGCCTGTGAAACTCAAATGTTGCCTCATAACATCTTGATGGAGGTTTTTTGTTTTGTTTTGCTTTGATTTTTAAACTTCTTTTAAAAACAGAGTTAAGGGTGAGGCGCACGTGCACTTGGGCTGGTGTTGTGTGACTCCATATCACACAAAATCTTGATAACACCTACAGCTTGCCAAATTTCTTTTGAAAACTTGTCTTCTAGGTTACAAAAACAGCCCCCAGTAAGCTGCGGATTTTACTGTGTGAAATGGAATGAGCCAAATATTTCCTCCTTTTGCAAACAAGCCCAAATCAACACGTGGAATGAGGAGTGGAAAAGACACAACAAAAATAAAAGAATAATCAAGCCCCTCACGCAAATGCCCACTCCGATTGCAGGGTAGAGGCAGTCACAAGTCAATGTGATCCTCGCTAAGGACAAAAACAATTTGCTCACAGCAAACACAGCTGCAGTAAATACATGAGCAATATCCAGAGCAGATCTGAAAGCGCACATGCCAGTAAAGAGATTTTCATGATTCCAGTAGAAAAAACTCCACCTTCTACCCCACTCAGGGCCAAGAGCAAAGTCGGGCAAATGGAAAATATGCTGGAAACTGTGCTGGGACTCTCCAACCAAAACATTCCTTCCCTTTTCACTTTAACTATTTGATACAGCCAAGCTTTGGAGCTCCATGATTCAAAGTCACCACTTGCCCTTGGGGCAAACCCGCCCTAGGAGTGTTTTACCATAATTGCTTTCTGAGATGACGGGGCCACTGCTGGGTATATTTACTATTTTCAAGCCTCAGGGAGCATGTGTGATGTACCTGCCAACCTCAGTCACCTGGTAAAGGTGTCCATTTGTAAAAGGCACATTGCTTTCAAGTTTAATACCTGACTTAACAGTGTAAGTCCCTGTATTATTGACTAAAAGATAGCCAAACACCCCAAAAGGGTGTGTGTATGTGTGTGTGTTTTGTTGTTTTTAAATCTGGTCTCTGAGCAGAGAAATTGTACTAAGGCTGGGGAAGTGTTTCATTCCACTCCAAAAACAAAAACAAAAATAAGTAAATAAAACAGAGAGGGAGTGCCAGCCAGCAGGAGCTCCGAGTGAACTTTTAAATCCAGCCTCTTCATTGGTTGGGGACTATTTCTTTCTTCCTTGATTTCCCTACATTCAGGCTTCAATTCCTGAGCTTCCTAGTGAAACTGCAAAGGGAGTTTAGCTTCTAGAACTGCATAATTGGGTTTGATATATGTGGATGGCAATCGTGGGCCAGCAGTCAGAGTTCCACCTTGTTAGTTGCTTTTAGGATTGCCCAAAATCAGTGGCTCTCAACCTTCTGGCCCTTTAAATACAGTTCCTCATGTTGTGACCCAACCATAAAATTATTTTCGTTGCTACTTCATAACTGTAATGTTGCTACTGTTATGAATCGTAATGTAAATATCTGATATGCAGGATGGTCTTAGGCGACCCCTGTGAAAGGGTCGTTCGACCGCCAAAGGGGTCGAGACCCACAGGTTGAGAACCGCTGCCCTAAATAAATATCACGGGTTTTCCAATTCTTTTTCAAAAAGCTCATTAGTTATCAATAAAAGTTTGTTTATATGTTGATTGCTTGTTACAAATAATCTATTACTCCTTCACAGAAAATTCAAAAAGGTCAGTACTGGTGCCATGGTTTTATCCTCCACTCGGCATCTTTCTGTGGCATTCACTTTAATAAATACAAATAGCTTTGCATTAGGGTCAGACCTCTATACAGTAGCCATGTGTGTTAAAACTATCATCTTGTTCAATTTCAAAGCTACTTGGGTGGCTTTAAAAACAGAGAATCTTAGACCCGGGAAGAGAAAACATCATCACCAGACCAAATTCCTGTGAGCACAAAATGTGATTCAGTTCTGACAGCTGGCCACACAAGGCCATGCTTTCTCCATTCCCTTTCCCTTTAATATGCATTGTCATCTCGAGAATGGCCTGGAAATGAACTGAATACTGTGACCTGTATCTTAATCATGTTCTAGCCCCTATTTCAAAGTAAACTCGGTAAGATCTGTGCAAGTTTTATTTACTTTGGTTTTCTGACTCTTCCTTCAGCTTCCTCATCTATTAACCGTTTGAGTCCCAAGCAGCGCAATCGCGCTGCTTGGTATTTCTCGACATAAAATAAAACAAGCGCTATCACGCTGTTTGGGTCTTTTCGTACTCATTTAGAGAAAGCGCGGTTGCGCTGTTTGGGATTCTTCGACAGTGTTTTTTCAATACCCCCTGGGACTCAAACGAATCGTATGTTTTCTCGACATAAAATCTCAGCAGCGCAATCACGCTGCTTGGGACTCAAACGGTTAAAAACATTCATTCCCCCCACCACCACCACCATCACCTATCTCACAGGCATGTTTAGGGTCAAATGAGTTCTGTAAAAAGACTTGGAGAAAGATGAGTGTTCATTATTAACAATGGTTCCTCAAAGATGTCCACATCTCAATCCCTGCAACCTGTGAATGCGTTGGATTATATGGCAACGGGGAGTTAAGTTTGCAGATGGAATTAAAGTTACTAGTCGGCTGATTTTAAAAGGGGAAGGTTAGCCTGGCCATGTGGCTCAGTGACTGAGTGTTGACCTATGAACCAGAAGGTCACAGGTTCAATTCCCAGCCAGGGCACATGCCCAGGATTGCAGGCTTGATCCCCAGTGTGGGGCATGCAGGAGCAGCCAATCAATGATTCTCATCATTGATGTTTCTATCTCGCTCTCCCTTCTTCTCTGAAATAATTATATATATACCAGTGGCCCGATGCATGAAATTCATGCACGGGGGGAGGGGTTCCCTCAGCCCAGCCTGCACCCTTGCCAATCGGGGACCACTTGGGGGACATCCCTCTTGCAATCTGGAACCGCTGGCTTCTAACCGCTCACCTGCCTACCTAACTGCCTTTGCCTGCCTGCCTGATTGCCCCTAACCCCTCTGCCTGCCTGCCTGATCGCCTCTAACTGCCCTACCCTGCCGGCCTGATCTCACCCCCAACTGCCTTTCCCTGCTGGCCTGATCTCGCCCCCAACTGCCTCTGCCTGCCTGATCACCCCTAACTGCCCTCCCCTGCTGGCCTGATCTCGCTCCCAATGGCCCTCCACTGCTGACCTGATCTCACCTCTAACTGCCCTCCCCTGCCGGCCTGATCACCCCTAACTGCCCTCCCTTGCCAGCCTAATCTCACCTCCAACTGCCCTCCCCTGCCGGCCTGATCACCACCATGGCTTTGTCTGGAAGGAAGTTGGACATCCGGAAGATGGCTGGTCGATTGGGTCTAATTAGCATATTACCCTTTTATTAGTATAAATAGATTATATAGGATAGGATTGCTTAAATGGGGGCGGGGGGAGCCTTTTTCAGCAGGAGGGGATGCTCTTGGCAGACAAAAACACATAATCCCTATATCTGGACTGATAGCCAGCCATATGCACTATACTGCCAAAGCAGTCATTAAAAAATTGAACTGCTTTCTTATACCTTACACCAAACAGCTGTTGCCCTTAAAACCCCTCCTCAGCCCCCACTTTAGGTTCTGCCTTGGTAGTTCACCCAGATTAGGTTCTGATTGGTCGGTTTCTATGCCAGTCAGTGTCAAAAGTTCCACCTCCTAGGCAGCCATTGGCTCCTGGCACTACACCCAGATTTAGTTCTGATTGGTCAATTTCTATGACAGTCAGTGTCTCTGGGCCTATCTCTGGGCCTGATCAAAGAGGCGGGGCTGATCAGCAGCCCTTCCCCTCCCCCCCACCCCCCTCCCCCCGCCCAGAGGCCCGCAGAGGGGTGGCTGCTGTGGAAGAGAGAAAGAGGCCCAAGAGAAAGAGAGAGGCAATGGCTGATCAACAGCTGCCACAGAGGCTGTGGATCAGACCCTGCCTCTCTCTCTACAGGCTTCTCTCTGGGCCTGATCCGTAGCCCCCTCCTCAGTCAGTGCTGAGTTGCCAGGGCACCCAGCACTGACTTCCGGTGTTTGGTGGAGCCTTGATCATTATGGACGTTAGGGACCCTGGCTCTTTATATATAGATATGGGAAATTATCCTGGATTATCCAGGTAGGCCCAATGTCATCAGAAGTATCCTTAAATGTGGAAGAGGGAAGCAGAAGAGTGAGTGTCAGAGGGATGTAATATGAGAAAGACATTTGCTGGCTTTAAAGGTGGAAGGAGGCATAAGCCAAAGAATACAGCTCCTCTAGAAGATGCAAAAGGTAAGAAAATAGACTCTCTCCTAGAACCTCCAGCAAAGAACACAGCCCTGCTGACACCTTGATTTCAGCCCAGTGAGATTCATTTGTGCTGTTTTAAGCCATTTAATTGGTGGTGATATGTTACATAGCCATAGGAAACTAATGCAATTATTAAAATTACTAAACTTCCAAGGACTGAAACAAGTTCTAGATGGATTATGAGAGCTGAATTAGTTGCTCTCCCAGTGTCTGCCTTGTAGTTCAGCAAAACACATCCAATAAGAGAAAGGGCTGGCAGGAGCATACAGCCAACCAGGGAGTGGCATAGCTCAGCCTGGAGCTGCCCCCAGGAAGCCCTGAGCAGGGGCATGTGATAAAAATGACAAAAGATTGGTATGCATCCCATCTGTTAGGTGGGAAACCCCCACCGTCACCAAGCTGGGCAGAAGAGTGCTCCCCTTGATGTTTGCCCCTCCACTGGAGCTGCATCCACTTTGTCTCTTGTGGGTCCCCTCTACCCTCTTTTTTTTTTTTTTTTGGTCTTCGTTTATTTTATTGATTGCTTTGAGAGAGAGAGACATGGATTTGTTGTTCCACTTATTTATGCATTCTTTGGTTGATTCTTGCATGTGCTCTGACTGGGGGATCAAACCCACAACCTTGTCGTATCAGGATGACTCCCCAACCAACTGGCCAGGGCCAGGACCCAAATGTCTTTTATTTCATTTTTTTCAACAATTTTTTAAATAATTCTTTATTGAAAGTATTACTTGTGTAATACCCTCTACCCTTTTAATCCCTTCCAGACTGTTGTCTGCGCATTGCCCTGGTAGTAGGAGCTGGAGCTGGCCTTGCTAGAGCCCTGTGATCTGCCTGGGGCCAGACCCCAGGATCATCACCGCTGGCCATCAGGTTCCAGACTTAGGGGTGGGGGCAGAGTAACTGAGCAACTTCATCTTTATCCTATTCTTGCTGGAAGATCATTCCTACTTCACATACATCTCATCAGAGGGCCTCCAGGGACAGAGGCAGAGCAAATGCAAAATTGAAAAATTATTTTCCTCCAGCTGTGCATTAATATTTTATTTCAATCTTGCCCCAAAGCCTGCTCAAGATGAAAAGCTTGAGGGGTTCCAAAGGTGGATCAGAGCCAAACTGATTTTTGTCCATGTCCCCAGGCCCCAGCTCTCTCCCACCTCCAGCAGCCTGATCATTAAAATGAAAATCCTGCCCTGGAGAATGCTCTCGTCTTGCAGATTGCACACTCCCAACACCCCGGCCAGGCCTGAGCAGCTCTTTCCCAGTCAATTCAGCTTCCACAGGAGCGTCCACTCTGACCCACATTCCTGGAACAACTTCTTTTGCAAATCAGCAGGTTTTAAGCAAACAAGGGCACATTTCAGGACACTGAACTCCGCAATTAGCTGAGGGTAAATTTGGCAAAGCATCTGGTCTGCTTACCAAAATGGAAATACAAAAAAAGTGCAGCTTTTAGAATGAAACAGTCACTGCATAAGGTTAATTTTGTGCAAGTCTACTTGAAGTGGCACAGAGAGACCCTGGCTCTGCACAAAGGGGTGAGAGACCAGGATTGCTGGGGCTGCTAGGAGAACCATCTGATTGGGCAGATGCTGAACACAGAGACAAATATAGTGTAGCCGTGCCAGAAAATGAGAGCAAATAGCCAGTCGTCTCCTAAAGTCAACTTTCAGCAGGTTTCAGCATTTTACTGTGAGCATTAGAATGGTTAAAAGGCCCTAACCAGTTTGGCTCAGTGGATAGAACGTCGGCCTGCGGACTGAAGGGTCCTGGGTTTGATTCCCAGTCAAGGGCATGTACCTCGGTTGCAGGCAGGCTCCTCCCCAGCCCTGCTCAGGGCTTGTGCAGGAAGGAGGCAACCAATTGATGTGTTTCTCTCACATCGATAATTCTGTCTTTCCCTCTCTCTTCCACTCTCTAAAAAATCAATGGAAAAATATACTCAGGTGAGGATTAAAAAAAAAAGTTAAAAGGATACATTAATTAATCAAATTAAAGATCTACTCCCTGATATTTTGGATCTTAGAACACATTTTATGTAAAAGCCTTGTGCCACTCTTCTCTTGTGGAATGCAAGATCAGAAGCACAGGTCAGTGAAACAATGAAAGGGCAATGGAGAGGAGGAAGTGGTGGCAGCAAACATATTCACTATTAAACCCTTCAAGCCACCTCCATTTCATGAATATTTTTGTAATCTTCACTTCCTCCCTTTGAGAATCAGAAAGTCCAGTTTGACATAATATTTCCAAACATCGCAGTAAAATAATATAAATATATATATATAAACATCAGGCAAGCAGGATTTCAGGGGGAAGCATGAAAGTAAATATTATCTTTGCCCCACTTTTGCAGCAATAGGAAGCCCCTAATGAAATAGAAATTATGAATCAGTTAGCAAAATCATGACTGCTCACTCTTCTTTTACTCCTCATTCTGCTCATCTAAGGAATGTGTATGTAATTCTCCACCAGCTACAGTGTGCCTATCCTTTTTGGTCAAGACAAACTATTCTAAAAAATATGAGAAATGGATAAAAGTGGGATTTCAGTAGTTATAATTACGAACTTAGAGACATTAAAAAAGATCAAAGCATTCAAACAGAAGCTGGAAACTATAAAGAGGTTATATAGAGTAAAAGGTCCTAGTAGGCTACAAACTGAACAAAAGTCAACAAGTCTTTAAAGAACAAGGATAATACTTGGGAGGCCAGAAATAGGACCACAACATGTATGTGCTGTATCTGATGGGAGAGTTAGATACAGGTGACTTTTTAAATTTAAATTAATTAAACATAAACAAAATTTAGAATTCAGTCCCTCAGTCACATGAACCACATTTCGACTGCTCAAGAGCCACATGTGGCTAGTGGCTTCTGTATTGGACCACACAGATACAGAGTATTTCCATCACTGCAGAAAGTTCCATTAGATGCTGCTACAGTAGAGAGAGGAGCCATGGAAATACTCTGCACAAGTGCCACCAACATCATTGGAATCGGAACCTTTGAAAGAGGCAATAAAGACTATGTTTCTCAAGCTCTGGAAGGAAAAAGGTGAGGAGTGACTAGGCTTTAAAACTACGGTAACTGTTGAGTCAAGACTAGGTGTTGCCCACTTGTTTGAAGAGCTAAAGCAGGAAGCTTATAAGTTAGTCATAAAGAACCTCTAATTGTAAGGGAACTGGACACTGGAAGATAATAGAAGGAAACACTGTCAAATATGTAAATGTGGGAAAGATTTTAAAATAGCATAGCAATTTTTAAAAAATATATTTTTATTTATTTTTGAGAGGAAGGGAGATAGAGAGGGAGATAGAGGGAGAAATAGAAACGTCAATGATGAGACAGAGCCATCGATCTGCTGCCTCCTGCACACCCCCAACGGGGGATCGAGCCTGCAACCTGGGCATGTGCCCTGATTGGAAATCAAACCATGACCTCCTGATTCATAGGTCGATGCTCAACCACTGAGCCACACTGACTGGGCGCATAACAACTTTTAAATTAAACGTCTTGGTGTGACATTGGTTAATAGTAGCATAGTAATTCTACATCCTGGATTTTGTATTGGGGGATTAACTAGGATGAACTTTGTCTTAATCATCAATTTGCTCACGTTTAATATATAGTACTTAAATGATAGGCACAATTAAGGGTTGCTTCATGAATCCTTTAGGATTTTGTTTTGATCCTTCATACACATGGTGGCTGTCGTCCCAAATCACACCCTTAGATCTTGACCTCAAAACTTGGCCATTTTCACTTAGCTCCACAGTCTACTTTGTTTCCAAAGGGAATTAGAAAAGCTCACCTCAGGCTTTCCTTTGAGCAGCCCATTGGATCTTTGAAAAGCTATAGAGACAAAGCCCTTGGTTACTTCAGATGCACTGACTAAACTGGTGCAACTGTAGTATGGCCCAGAGAGTAAGTGTGGAGGCTTTGGAATCAAGCAGTCCCATATTTGAGTTCTAGCACTTACTCTTACTGGCTGGGCAACCTTGGGCCGGTCATTTAACCTTTTTATTAGACATACTCTCTTGGTTGGAAGTAACATTTTCTTAAGAAAAATTGAAAATGTATTGGTTTCCGTACTGTGAAGCCAAGGGCCTGCTCCCCACATATAAGGAATCTACATTTGAGGCTCTCTCATTTTCAGTACTCCTCTTTTGTCACCAATTTAGTTTATTAGTCTTTTTTTGGTGGCAATAAAACCCCAACCCAAACTAGCTTATTAGGAAATTTATGGATGGTTCAAGAGTATAGCAAACTTTAGACATGGTTAAGTGGAAGGGAAGGACCCAAATGATATCTTCTTCTCTGTCCTCAGATAAGCATGTTCTATATGATAAAGATGACTGCCAGAGCCAAGTTCCAGACTTAACTTGACAAGCCAACAAGAGACAAAGATCCTATCTTTCCTATTAGAAAAGTCTCTGGTTGTTCCGGCCTGAGTCAATGACCATTCATGGACTAGTCATTATAAGTAAGAGAATAGAGTGCTCTAATTGGTCGGCTTGGGTCACATGTTCTTCTCTTTGCCTAGGAGTAGACTGGATAACTCATACCCAACCTGCAGGGATCGAGTTCCTCACAAAAAAGAGGAGTCTTGAATGATCCATAACAATGTGCTCATTATAACTTCTCAGTCTTGGTTTCCTCGTCTTTAAAATGAGAATAGAACACTTTTCTCACAGGACTATTATGAGATTAAATGAAGCTACTTATGTAAAGAATCTGGAACACAGTTCAAAAGATGGTAGCTAATATTTCTGCCAAACAATAATTTACTACTATTTTGTTTAGGACACATGGTGACTTTGTAATGTGTCAACTTGGCGAGGCCGAATTACATTTCCCAGAATTCCTGTATGTTTATAATTAGATTGAGCTTTAAGAGAGATTCTTGGGGAAGATTTAAAAGATGGAAGTGAAGTAGCAGCTATTTTGTAGTTCACATATGTCACCTGCTGGCTCACCTTGGTGTGGGGCAGCAGGTGAGTCTATAATAGTTCTGCCTTCCCTTGGAACCTTCTTCAGATCTTCCATCTCCTGGGCCAGGTGTGTGTTTGGTTTGTGAGGGAGGGTGCCAGCTTCTCCCATAGGACATCCATACCATCAAGTCAGAGGCAGAAATGACATGGGTTTCAGTCCTTTTGGGTTCCAACTCATGCTTGTGGGTTCCAGCTTGTCCTTATTCTCCACTACTTTACACCCACCTTCCCTTTCCAACTATCTTCCCTGGGGACTTCGAGCATTAGACCCAAAGACAATATAGAGACTTCTTAACCCCCCTCACACACACACACACACACACACACACACACACACACACACACACACCTCTAAATGGTTCTGCCTCTCTCACTGGATCCTGACTGATGAAACCAGAACCTAATTTTTCTAAACTCTCTTACCTGCCTTTTGGTTTTAAAAGAAAGAAGACTCTTTGGTTCAAGAGAAGCACAAATTAGGATAAAATGAGAGCTGACAGTTAATCTTCAAAATAATAATTAAAAAAATATAAAACAAGAAAATAAATAAAAATACCATAACGCCAACCACATTCTCACTTCCTCCCAGAGGCACAGTAAGTGAAATAAACAGAAGCAGCATCCTTTATTATTGATCTGGCATTGGTTCGTATTTGCCCAAGATCAGTGACAAAGCCAATGCAAGAGGCAACAAAATGCTTGGGTGAAGGGGAGGAATTTGATTACTTAAATCAAATCAGAATCCTTTTCTGTCTGGTTACGTATAAGCTTAAGGCCAGTGAGGGAACAAGTCCATCGCACCCATGTACAGGCACCATGGGGAGTTCTTGCCATGGGCCTCTCTGCACTTGGAGACTTGGCTGGGTCCCCGGTGGCAGCTGCCCAGGACAGTGTTCTCTGGACTTCCTCATTCCTGCCCTCTCTATACAGGAAGCAACAAAGCAGTACATGTTGCTCCCTTCTCTGTGCTGTAGGGAACTCATAACAGGCAGCATTAGCTAAGAAAGGAAGCATTCCCATCCCGTCACATGAACTGAGGTGGATTTAGGAAAAAGAGAGTTCATTTGAGGACTCCTCGGGATAGGGAAGCTCACTGGCTTCTTGGCCCTCCCTCCCAACTCTGCCTGCAGTCTCTCTTCCTTATATGTGCCCACCTGAAATGTACTACTAGTCATTTATTGTGGACCCAAGTCACAAGTTTAATTATCTTTTTGCCTTCTAACAGTACGTAGAGATCCTCCCAGCAAGGCATGGGAGGTTTAATGGCAGCTGGCAGGCTTTTTTTTGGGGGGGGGGGTGGCTAGGGAGATACTAGTATGCGACTCAGGCAATAGGACAGGGAAGCCCTTAAGAGAAGAGTCAACGCAGTGTAAGTGCAGGGAGCTGCCATAGCGTGAGTGCCTGGGTTGCTCTGGTAGAGTGCAGGGCTGTAGGTCAGGGCGCCTTTCAGGTAAGAGATCACACATAAAGGAATGTAGAAAGGCCTCGAGCTTCCCTCTGCCACAGCTTAAGGACAAATGCCTTCCTCCACATGTTCTTACTACCTTTGTAGCTTAGTGGTTTCATGGATCGAGTCAGGGGCCTGGCCCACATTCCCTAGATGATAAATCAGATGCCTCTGGCTTCCTGCCTCTCGTCCTCGATCTCATCTCTGATTCTAACTGCAGCTGGTGCTGGCCTCACCCTGGCAGCCTCTTATCTCAAGAGCAGGCTCGCATCTCTTGCTTCCTCGATCTGTGATGCTGTGGACACTAGTGGGAGCCCAGTTAGCACTCACCTATGCACAGCCCTCCCATGTGGGGATTAACACCTCCCATGGAAGCCTCAAACCGTGGGCAATGGGAGCTGCCGGGCGGGCGAATGCCTCTGCTGGCTCATCACCAGGTGAGGACGATCCTGAGAAATTTTTTTCACATTCCTCAAAAGGTCCTGGGTGGGATTAAGCTCCCCTTACAGAGTGCTGACCTTGACAGAGCGCCTATGTTGGCTTTTGTCCTTCTTTCCCTTTCCTCCCTTCTGCTCCATCAGATCACCTCCCAATAAACTACCTGCGCACAATCTCTTATTTCAGGCTCAGCTTTCCAGCGGGAACCTGGGGTAGGAAAAATAACATTTTTGTGTAATTTAAATAAATACCAGGGCCTCACAAGGCTTAGTCTTAGCAGGAAATTCAATGCATAGTCCGGCAAACAATATGGCATCACGAAAAAGAATGTCAATCTTTAGTATTTATAAAAATACATCAAAGAGAATCCAACACTTTCTAAATTCTCCTTGCCCGGGCCCCAAACCATCTCACAGATACCCCAGACCTCGTCAAATGCCAATCTTGCTTCTTTTTCATCTCTTTTACTGTATGAATGTGTTTGGCTTCTCTGGCTTCACACACACACACACACACACACACACACACACACACACACACCTCTGCGCAGAAGCTGTTCTCCTGATTCAGCATCCCTGAAGAGCCAGCAGCAATCTGTTTGGTGGTGGAGATGGAATAGGGACTCCTACTCCTTCCTGATGCCCTTCCCCTTTGGTTCTTGGGTAAAAATTAGACTGCAAGCTTCCAAAGCATAGGCATAGAGCCTGGCTTGCTTCTGGCTTGCTTAATGCCTAGATCAGTGATGGCGAACCTTTTGAGCTCGGCGTGTCAGCATTTTGAAAAACCCTAACTTAACTCTGGTGCCGTGTCACATATAGAAATTTTTTGATATTAGCAACCATAGTAAAACAAAGACTTATATTTTTGATATTTATTTTATATATTTAAATGCCATTTAACAAAGAAAAATCAACCAAAAAAATGAGTCATAGGTTCGCCATCACTGGCTTAGATAGAAGCCACAGAAACGGGCGTTTTTGTATCCTATTCAAGTAAATGGATACAACTGCCGTCTCAAAGACCAAGGGGCTCCCTATCTTGCTTGGCACAACAACCTCTGTTTGCAACACAACTGTGTGTCAGACCACCGGGTTGGGAGGCTGTGGGACGTGCAGGGCATGACCAGGCCCTCCACCCTGAGGTGGGTCCTGAGAACACGTGCGGACGCTCGCTCTCTCTCTCTCTCTCTCTCTCTCTCTCTCTCTCTCAGCTTCTAATGAACACAAGCATTTGCTTGACATTTTCCTGCACATTCTTACATTTTCCAACTGCCTCCCTGCCCCCATCCACACATTCCACAACATGGCAATTAATTGTTCTCTGCGGCTCAGCCGCATTGGTGTGCACAGCCACGACTATAGTCTTGCTTTGTTCCCAGTTTAATCAGTGGCTGTCCCTGGCTGTCCCTCAATAAACAGACAAAACCAGCCAGCTGTAGACCCAGCTGTCAGCGAGCCCCAGCCCTGGCATCCAAGTGGCCGCCAGAGAACCCACCCGGTGCCCAGAGCGAGCCCATTCTTCTCCTTTCTCCTCCTAACAATTGACGGGCTCCGAGGAAGGAAACCGGGAGCTCTGGGCTTGGCGGCGGGGCAGGAGGCTCTTGTTAACAGCTTGCCTTCCTGTTTATATAGGGTCTGGCAAAACTGTTAATTTCTCTCACGGAGGTGGCAAATGGGAAAACCAGAAACGCCAAGGAGCAGCAGCCTGGGAAACAGCCTCGAAGGGACTTCTTGCAGCAAGGCAGGAGGCTGGAAGTGGGGACGGCCATCTCGGTTCCCGGGCCCAATGAAGAGGATATTTGCACTTTGCTGTGTCTCCAGAAAGACACGCTGAGCCCCATGCTGTGGGCATGCCTCTCCGGGTGTTCTATCTGCTTCCCTTCCTCAGTAAGCATCTGTGTTAGGACCTGCAGCGTTTCCCCATCATCCATGAACCACCCTGATCTGGCTCTGACGCTGCAGTCACTCCAGGAAATACTTCAGGATTCTGTGGCCCTTTTCCTGCTGCTTCCCCCAGGAATCCTGAGTCCTAGGCAGAGATTCTCCACCCTGGCTGCACACTGAAAGCAGCTGGGGGAGAACCTGATGTCAATCATTGTTCTGGGGAGGGACCTGGGTGCTGGTCTGCTTTAAAAGCTGACGTGATTCTAATGAGCAAGCCAAGGTTGAGAATGTCGGGGAGGAAAACCTTTTCCTCTACCCTCTTAGGTTCTGTGACTGAAGGATTGCAGATTTAGCTATCAGAAGATTAACAGGAGAAAAGGAATAAAACCCATTAATATGTTACGTACACAGGAGCTCACATAAAAAAAGAAAAATGCGAAGAAGCACTTAGATTCAGGAACTTAGATGCCCTTCTTAACAAAAGAAAGGTTTGGGCTTCAAGGGACAATAAATTATGGGGAAGTGACCAGGAAGTACATGAGGAAAACGAATGGAAGATAAGGGTGATTTTAGTAAGGCCTGGTTGTGCAGACTCACCTGGGTGCCCACTCTGATGACAAGTTGCTCTCCTCTTCCTGGCATGGAAGAGTGGTGCATCTTCCAATGGAAAATGTAGGCCACTTTGCAAAGATACACTTGGGCCCTGCTTTTTTTTCTTTAATTCTCACCCCAGGATATTTTTCCATTGATTTTTAGAGAGAGTGGAAGGGGGAGAGACAGACAGAGAAAGAGAGAAACATCGACGTGAGAGAGACACATCGATTGGTTGCCTCCCGTACATGCCCGGACTGGAGCTGGGGATCAAGCCTTCCACCGAGGTATGTGCCCTTGACCTGGAATCGAACCCTTGACTCTTTGATGCTCAGGCCAACTCTAACCACTGAGAAAAACCGACCAGAGCTAGGACCTGCTTTTAGGTGGATAAGAAAAGGGCAGAGAACTCTTCCTGCATCCAATGCTTCTCAAATGCCTTTAGCTCAAAATAATCCTTTTTCCAAAATGGCATATTTGGGGGTGGCATATCCTGATCTCCTTCAAGAACTACTGTAAAGGATGGATTATTGTTGTTATTTTCACTATCAAGTGTTTTTATTTATTCATTTATTTATCCTTACCCAGTTGGTTGCCTTCTGTATTTCTCCCAAGTGGGGATCAAACCCATAACCCAAATATGTGCCCTGACTGGGAATCGAACTGGCAACATTTTAGTGCGCAGGACAATGCTCAGCCAACTGAGTCACTCCAGCCTCAATTATTATTTTAAGTTAAATGCTAGCTTGTTTGTAGAGGTGGGGATGGAGGCAAAGAATGAGACGAGGAGGTAGTGGATTCCAACAGTCACAGCCCTCGGAGACAAATAGTCCTGATTTGACTGAGACTCTCAGAGCGTGGGTGTGGGGAAGTGTTTCTAGGTTGTGAGGCGGGTGCTAAACCTGGGAAAGTCATCCACCCGCTAGACTCCAGGGCACCTTAGGCTGCCTTTTATCATGGCTTCCCTGGGCTCCTAAGCCTCTTGAAGAAAGGGGAGGGTATCTCATTATTGCTTGTATTCCCCAGCATCGGCCATACAGAGGTGCTCATTATCCAGTTCCTGAATTTGCTGCCTTCTATTTAATTCAACAAAGGCCCCTCTCTGCTAATATTTTATGTAGGAATGTTATCGTGCTTTCATGGCCTGGAGAAAGACAGTGCTGTTTGTTCTAGAGAGAGAAGCAGCTTCTGAGTGGGTGGGAGAGCAGGTTGTAGGCTGAGCTTTGGGGGAGCATTTGCAAGCCTGTGGACACAGCATGCTGTGGCTGCAAACACTGCAGAGAAATGGAGCTATTCTCACCACAGGTACAGAGCTCATTTAAATATCCCTGTGAACACAATTCCTGTCAAAGGGGCTGGATTGCAAAAATTAGCTATTTTGGAAATTTTGTCCTTAGAGAAGAAAAAAATCAAGATTCTCTCCCACACTGTCTTCAATTTTACATGGAGGGAGTGAAATGAGGATCTGAGGATTTGTGGGGAGCCCTGCAGCTGAGGATTCCCAAAGCCCTCCCCATCCTACCACACCGGTCTTCCCCCATCCTCAGCATGGCCACCCAGAGTTCCTGCACAGCCTTGAGGACCTGCCAGGGTCCTGCCCATCTCCTGTCTGGGAGGCTTGCCCTTTTACTTCTACTCCTTCTGCAATGGTCAGCTCAAGCCTAAGGATTCTCCCTTTCTCTCTTCTGGAACTTTCCGGAGCAGGCAGAGTCTACATCACAATGCCAGCATCCCTCTGTGATCCGTTCTCGAAGCAACCAAGTCATTAGTTCTGTCAAAATTTCCTCTGTCCACCCGCCTCAGTCCTGGTATTCCTGAGACTGTGAAAACCTGGGTGGCTGTGGCCTGCCCGCCTCCTTAGTATGATGTATGATCAGTAGGAAATAGCCTAGGTCAGACACTAAGTCAGCAAAAGCCCACGGACGCTGTGATCCTCTGCCGCTTCCCTTCCTCCCAGCAGCTGGAGTTGGGAGGGTGGGGGTGGGGGAAACATTGTGTCAGCTCTGCTGCCATGGGCCCTGGGTTTGGGTCTCCGATGCGGCCGCCTACCCTGGTTCTGTGTTGTGGGCATCCCTCCAAAACCCCAGGGCCACAGACCGTCTACCATCTCTGCCGTAGCTCCACTATGTGCTTGGCTCCCAAATCCTCGCCAGATCCTCAGCTCAGCCCCATGGGGAGCAGCTGAGCACATGCTACCTGGCTTCTCACTATGTGGCTAGATCCTCCTGGCACCTTATTTTTCTCATCCATAAAATGGTACCTACTTCACTGGGTTACTGGGAGGACTGAGTGACCTACTCTTGTTAAAGCAATTAGAATACATAATAGATGCTGGCTATTATTTAACATTTTTAAAAAATATGTTTTTATTAATTTTTAGAGAGAGAGGAAATGGGGGATAGAGAGATAGAAACATTGATGAGAGAGAAACATCATCGATCGGCTGCCCCATCATGCACCCTACTGGGGATCAAGCCATACCTTGGGCATATGCCCTGACTAGGAATCGAATCATGACCTCTTGGTTCCTGGGTCAACGCTCAACCACTAAGCCACACCAGCCAGGCTATTTAATATTTTTTAATGGAAGAAAAAGAGGCCGCCTGATTTGTGTGAGTCCTCACTCTGAAGTTTTCCCATCTCTGGGTTTGGTTCTTATTGTTAGAAGCAGTGCTAGCCTCCCTGGAAGCTTCTAACCCCGGCCAATCCTGGGTTTCCCTCTGTGCTGTACTGTGCCTCCCAAAGAGGCCAACCGGGGCCAAGTTCTAAAAAGGTCGTCTTTAGTTGCCACCCGAATATAGTCTATTTCTAATTGTTTTGAATGGGTTAGTCTTGATCCTTCAAACCTCTGTGTGCTTCCAGAGGAAAGAAATGCTGTCTTGTGTGATTTCTTTATCTCCCATCTATGCCTAACATAATTCTAGGCATGGCTGAATGACACATTAGGACCTGGGAGAACCCCAAAGCGATTTTCCATCCCCATTGCCTGACATCCTTGAGATGAAACATAACACCAAAAGAATTTCCTTGAACGTGGACATCTGGGTCTAGGACAGGCAGACTGGCAAATACACCTGCCCTGGATTTTTGGTAAGCTGAAGTGTGGGGTGACAACCAGCAGAACTTCCAGCCCTAGCCTCTGTCCATTTCCTGAGGTCTGGAATAAGCCCAATAACTTCATTTGGGAGGCGGATAGGATAGTTCAATTCCTCATCGGTGTACCAAAATGATGCTAAGCCTAGAGTTTGTAGTAATAAAATAGGCACCGGCCAGGAAGGGGGTTTAGTTCCAGGCTGTAGGGAAAGCCCCAAAGCTCTGCCGTGGTTTTCCATGACCGCCCTTCTTTTACTGGCAGGGGGCTTTTTATAGCATCTCTTGGGTCCCTCTGACATTTTAGAGCCTTTGTTGGAAAATGCTTTTAGATTATCATTAAGTCTGAGTTATCCTAGAAAAGTCTGGATGAGTAATAAGTAAGTTAACCTCCTCTATTTTCCACAAAGAACTCTAAATTCCCTCCACTTCTCTGAGCAAAATATCTGTATCCCCACCCACACTCTCAGCTACCTGCTGCAGAGGCTGAAACCCTGCCAAGTTTTGCTTCAACACTACTGCTCCTGGAGCTGCGGGCTGGCCCCCGTTCCAGGCAGGGTCCTGCACTCTGTGCCTGGGCTCTGACATAGATAAAGGCATGTTAATGGGGCCAAGAGTTCCTCGGCCAGGTGGGCTGAAACACCGAAGATTCACTGTAGTCAGCACCCTTGGAGAAAAGTACAGATATTAAATTCTTTACTGTGCAGAAATTGTCAACAAATAGCAAGACAGACCAGCCCCCACCCACCATGCATGCAATACACCTGCCTTGGGCACCCAGGCTCAACTGGTCCCTTGACGGAAAGGCCCTCCCTTCTCCTAGGCACCTGACAATCCTACTGTCTTCAACCTTAGCCCTAGCTCCTCCTTCCCTTCTGTCCATTCATTCCGAATGCATTAATTGAGGCCCTGGCTGAGTAGTTTAGATGGTTAGAGAGTTGTCTTATTATGCCAAAGTTGCCGGTTTGATCTCCGGTCACAACACATACAAAAAGCAACCAATGAATGCATCAGTAAGAGGAACAACAACAACAAAAAAATTGGTCTCTCTCTGTGTATGTGTGTCTCTCCCCCCGCCCCCCTCTCTCTCTCAAATCAGTAGATGAATGGATAAAAAGCTGTGGTATATCTACACCATGAAATATCATGCAGCTGTAAAAAAGAAGTATCTCTTACCCTTTGAGACAGCATGGAGGGACCTAGCGAGTATTATGAGTCAGAGAAAGACAATGATCTCACTCATATGTGGAATCTAATGAACAAAATAAATGGATGAACAAAATAGATCCAGAGACATAGAAGCATAGAACAGACTGCAGAATCTCAGAGGGAAGGCAGGGGAGGGTGGGTGGGTGGGAAGAGATCAATCAAAGAACTTGTATGCATATATGCATAACCCATGGACACAGACAATAGGGTGGTGAAGGCCTAGGGTGGGGTAGGGACAGGGTAGAAGGAGTCAAGGGGGGGAAGAAGGGGGACATATGTAACACTTTCAACAATAAAGATTTAATTAAAAATAAATAAACAAAATCAATAAGGGGGTGGGGTGGGCTAGAAGGGGTCAATGGGTAAAAAAGGGGGACATACGTAATACTTTTAACAATAAATAAATAAATATTGAAGACTATCAATGTGCATTAATTGAGAACCTGCTGAATTTCGGGGAGTGGGCTAGAGATGGGGATACAAAGATGAAATTCACAGGCCCTCGCTACAAGGAAGGAACTCCCCATCTAGGAAGCCCTCTCTGACCACTCCAGCCCACAGCACCTGCCATTTTTTTAAATATATGTTATTGACTTTTACAGAGAGGAAGAGAGAGGGATAGAGAGTCAGAAACATCGATGAGAGAGAAACATCAATCAGCTGCCTCCTGCACACTCCCCACTGGGGATGTGCCCGCAACCAAGGTACATGCCCTTGACCGGAATCGAACCTGGAACCCTTCAGTCCGCAGGCCAACGTTCTATCCACTGAGCCAAACCAGCCAGGGCAAGCACCTGCCGTTTTTTGAACTCCTTTGAGCAGCATCTGGTTGGTCCAGCCTTGACTTTCATTAACATTATCCCCAACTTACAGATGAATGAACAGTCCCTGGGAGGTTAAGAGCATTGTCCAAGGTCGCTGTGCCTTCAATGCTCCAGCTACTCTCTGTGTTGGTCTTGTTTCTCCAACTGGCCTCTACGTTTCCCAGGAGGTTGATGAGACTCTAGCTTGTCTGCGGTAGCCTTCCAGTCAACAACGTGGCACACCCTAAGCACCCAATACCAGTTAGGGCTTGCTGATTGCTCTTGAACCGGCCCAAGGTCAGAACCTGATCTGTTTGGGACCCCACAGTCCAGACCCTGCACCTTGAGAGGCCGAGTTTCTTCATTACTCCGTCCTCCCACTCATGTCAGTCTCCGGAAGGGAACATGCATCTTGCTGTTTGCAAACAGCCTTTACATGCCTCAAAGGCACCATCCTCAGGACAGGCCCAGGTGAGAAGCCAATAGGATGGGCAAGGTTTGCTCAGATAGGGTCTTGGCTGCAGCCTTCTCCCTCAGAGAAAATCGAGTAACCCTGATCTTTTTTCTATGAGCCATTTGTGGGGAACAGGAGATAATAAAGCAAGCTTGATTTTCCTCCTGAGGAAACTTTTCAGGCTTCTCCTTGTGAGCGGCTGTGGTCTTGCCCGGAGAAAGCAGTGTGAGGGAAGGGTCAATGGAACTGTGCAGGGAACTCAAAATGGACCCCGCCCCCAAAAGTGGGCTGGCCACGGTGAAGTCACCGAGGACCCTGTGTACCTGGGCTTCTGGCCAAGAAGTTAGGCCTGGTTGTCATCCAGCCAAAGGCTGCTGTGCGCATGAACATCTGCTTCTGTGGACACAGCCTCATGTGAAGTGCCACAGGCTGTGGGCCAAAGTCTGCCTGTGGGTGTTTGTTTTCCTAGGCAGGGGAATTTCGGAAGCAGGAGTGAGAACTCTGCATGAGGAACATTTAGGTTTCAAGACTCAGGTGAGAATCTCATAAAAGATGGGTTGTCTTTGTGGCAATTTAAATGTCCATTTAACTCTCTTTCCAGAGCTGGCCCCAGAATATGGCAAATTGGGAGAGAGGCCTAAGGTCTTGGAATTAAATCCTGGGGGTGGAGGCTCAGAGAGGGATGTGCTCAGAATAGAGAGAAAAGGTACTCCACCCCACCCCCCTCCGCACACACAGAAGTAGTTGGTGTGGTGAGGAAAGCTGACTAATTGAGACTTATTTCTGCCAAAGGGAATCAAACCAACTGATGGGGTGTGGGGAGCCGATATAGGGTTAAGCCTCGGACTGACCTGTTGGCAAAGTCACAAACAGGTCTTCTGAGTCTTAACCCAATCTGAGAAGTTGTTTAAGCAGCCGGTCCATCCTTGCTGCTTGACACAGTCGCTGCAGGGAAGAAACATCTGCACAGCGTATGTTTCAAGGGACCTGGGGTATATGGCATACTGTTCTTAATATGTTTGCTCCCCTTCTTAGCGCTATGTGTTTTAACCAAGGTCACCTCTCCGGGAAAGGTTGTTTCCCCAGGTGGGGATTTTTCCCTGGAGTTAGGGATTAACAGGACTAAGGAAGGGAATGAGTAAAACCCCTTAACTAAGTGCCAGGCGGGTAGTTAATCACTTTAACTACGAACAATCACGCTTAAACTACATAATCTTTACTTAGGATAATCTCCTTCAGTAACTTTCTTGTAGCTTAACAAAACAATAGAGTAGTGACCTTGGAATGGAGATAACAAACGCCCTAACCTTTGGAATAGAATGGATAGGATTAAAATCAAATGGTATAAATACAGATGTAACAGGAGAAAAAAAGGAGAACCTCGCTATGCTGATCAACTGAATGCTGCCTCCGTGTCATTCCTTCTTCGCCGACTTCCTCCACACCTTTGGGAATCCCTGGACCTGCTGGGGCTGGACCCCAACAATGGGGTATCTTCCTAGAGTGAGGAGACCTGGAAGAAGGACCAGCTGGCTGGCCTCAGAGGTGACCTTGTTCCAGAGGCCAGGGAAATGAGAGGACACACTCTGGAAGAGAATTTGAATTTTCAAGGCCAGAAGAGCATCAGGATACGAAGGTGAAGGCCATAGAGAAAGGCTGGGGACGGTTCCTCAAGGGCAGGGGAAGGGAAAGAGACTTAACAACTTGAGACAAACTCACAGCCAATCAGCAGGACCCAGGCTGGCCAGGCAGCTGACAGACAGGAGACAGCCTGCGTCTAGGGCACGACACTGCCTCTTCCCAAAGACCACAAAGCTTCAGCCAACAGAAAAGCCACCTGGGGCTCCTGGGGCACTTCCCTACTCTTAGGAGCCAGGACTGTGCCACTGTCTTCTGTCTCCCTGACCTCACCAGCTACACTCAGCAGAACCACTGGATTTTCTCCAAATGCTATTTGCCTCCCATCACCTGGCAACGGGCAACGGGCAACAGGCAACGGAGTAATCATCACCTTTACTTTAATTTTTGTTTTCTTGAAATAAAATTCCTTGGAAAGAGCTCTGAAAGTGAGGAAAACAAATCCTAATTTGGCAACAACATCGAATGTTTCAATTTTTCAGGACAATTCAATCTCTGGATTTTTAATTTAAAAAGTAAAGAAAGAAAGACAAGAATTAACTGAAAATGACCTTAACAAGAAGCTAAATGAGCCCAGGCAGTTTGAAAACAAAGAAAAAAGTCTTAGAAAAGTTCACCCTTCCCTATTTCACATGTGTGACAGGGCCAGGGGACCTGCCAGCCTTGCTCAACACATCCCCCTGCCCTGGACCCATTTTGAGGGAAGAGCTTAGCAGTCTCCACAGCCCAACCCCTTCTACTAGACCTAACCTGAGGCTGAAATATGCCACTAGCCAACTTAGGGACGTGCATTCTTGTATACTGAGTTGACTGTGCAGCATATAATAAATTTATGCAAAATAAAAACTGAGTGCCTGAAATAACATAAAGCGCATTTATTTGCACATTTTCTGGAAAAATAAAGATGTTGTTTGGCGTGGCTCTCAGAGGATGCCCTGACAGAGGGTAAACGAGGTGGCCGCCGGCCATGGCTGGACCTCACATGACATAGAGCTGAGCTGACCCCATAGTCCTCATTCAGAGATGGGGTGTGGGGCTCCAGGGTTACCTTCCCGTCCTGTTCCAAGGCCAGCACTCAGCTCTGTCAGACTCTCCTCACTGCCTCTCGCCGGTCCCCTCCCACCTCGGCTGGCTCCTTTACTCAGTTCTCCACCCGAGATAGTCGGTGAACAGCAGTCCTTTAGGTCAGACTTGCTGACACACGAAGGATAAATATCTTTGGGTCTCTCCCATGGGTACGTGCCTGTTCTGCCTTATCAGCTGCACCCTAAGGTCCTTGCAGGGAGGAATCTTACTCTCCACGTCTCCCATGCTTCAGAGGTGTGTCTGTGATGAATGCTCAGCCTCCATCTGACACCCCTCCTCCCCAACACCCACACGCACCCACGTACACACCAGTCCACCCCGCAGTCTACAGGTTAAACATGGAGGTGACAAACACAGGAGCAGCCTAAGCCAGGGCCCCAGTTGTGGTTGTACTGGAAGCAACTGATTTTTTTAAGGTGACAAATATGTCTGCCCCTTGGACTTCAGGTCAAATGTCAAATGAAGATGTGCAGTCCCTGATGCTGCCGCTCAGGGGATCTTTCTTTCCCCTCCTTGAAAGCCTGACAGGGTATGGATCAGGGTAGCAATGTGCTGGCATATCCTCACCTCCCCACCCCATGCACGGCCCTGGCTCTGAGGCAGCCTCTTTAAGAGCAGGGAGGAGGTGGTGCCGGCTGGCTCCACAGCATCACGTGGGAGCGCCCAGGGCAAGGGCTCAGGCGGCAGAGATGAAATGGAAGGGAGCTTTCAAAAAGGCAGGAAAGGAAACAACTCCGGCCCCTGCACACTGACCGAAGCCACAACGGCCCGGCTCTCCCAGGCCTGGGGCTGCTGTTACCACCAGCAACCCTAAGCCTTCTGAGTGAGACCCAGCCAACCGCCAGGCTGAAGGCACGGAGGGAGGTCCTGAGTCAACAAACACCAGGTTTCACAATTAGCACCTGCTCTCTGATTAGAAAAGAAATTAGACAGATGTGGCAGACACACCTGTCATTGTGTGCAGGCGCCTGTGAGGAAGCTTACCGCCCCCCCCCCTGCCCCCTGCCCCCCCCCCCCCCCCAGGTCCTGCCACCTGGTCCTCTGTGAACACTTGGCCTCCTGTGCCTCTGGAGCATGGAGGAGCCCCAGGCCAGCAACTCCAGGCCTTCCCAGCTCTGAGTCATCACAGCCCCACCCAGTCCTTCAGGCAGAAAACAGAACCACTGAGTTTCAACCAAAGGGGCAGAGAGCTTGAGAGGATTCAAACAGGGCCCTTCGTGAGCTGTCTAGCAGTGACACTAAGCAGAAGAAAGCAGGACGGAGGTCTGCCAGGAACCAGAAGAAACAAAACCTCCGGCTGGCAACTGGGGTGGAGGCCCACTCCACCTCTGGGAGGTCTTGGCTTGTCACCAGGGTGAGGCTTCCCAGAAGTGTTTTGACAAGGATACTCCAAAAGTCTCTATGGTGCTTCCAGCTTCACGTGTTCATGGAATGTTGAAGAGGAAGAGGCGTTTTGTGGAGCTTTTGCACATCCTTTCTCCTCCCTGGGCCAGTCTGCTTATCTGTACAATGAAGGGCTTGCACTAGATCTGCAGGTCTCAACCTGGTCTGCACATGGGAACCACCTGGGGATGCCGTAATCATGGGCTCTGACGTCTGAGATTGCTTCAGAGTAACCCAGGGGCCAGGACCAGGAGGCCGCAGTGGAGGCAATGCTGTCACAGACTGACAGCCGGTTGGCTTAGTGGATAGAGCATCGGCCTGCAGACTGAAGGTCCCAGGTTCAATTCCAGCCAAGAGCACATGCCTAGGTTGCAGGCTCGATCCCCAGTAGGGGGCGTGCAGGAGGCAGCTGATCAATGATTCTCATCATTGATGTTTCTATCTCTCTAACCCTCTCCTTTCCTCTCTGAAATCAATAAAAATATGTCCTTAAAAAAAAGAAAATTGTTTGAGTGAGATAATGGACAAATGGAGGGGGGACATTCTGTCCACTCAGCTGTTTTTTGTTTGTTTGTTTTTGCTTTTTTGGGTTTTTGTGTGTGTGTGTGTGTGTGTGTGTGTGTGTGTGTTTTTCAGAATAAAAAGTTAACAAAAGGACTAATGCCCTAAAACTACCTATTTCTGGTTTTCACCTGGACCTATTAAATCAGATTATCTAAGAACTGAGGCCCTGGCATTGGGGTTTTTTAAAATGAGTCCCAGGTGATCCTAATGTACAGCCAGGATGGAGAACGCTGGACTACACCCTCTCCACGGTCCCCACATGCAGCTGAGCCCAAGCATAGCAAGTCACATGCAGCCCTACCTTTGCTTTAAGGTCCCTCTGCTGGAGCCCTTCCTCTCAGAGGGGAGATGATGGGAGGGTCTGAGGCAACGCCCCGCAGTCACACTTAGCACTTAGCACAGGGAGCCCTTGCCGGGCCTCAACCCCAGGGTCTCTGGTTAGCGCACTGCCCTGAATGGTGAACCCTCAAATCTGCTGCTTCTGAGGCCTCCAGGGCCAGCTGTGCCAGCTCAGGGAGGGTCCAGACAGAACCAACCTCTCTCACCCACACAGTGAGCTTGAATTTGAGCTTCATTTCCAATCTCCTCATGTGACCAAGCAGTCGGGCCTCCCACCTCTCTGAACACAGCAAGTCACATTGCTGTTGCATTTGGTTTGACTTCCTAGCAGACGCTGAATGTTCCTGGACTGCTTCCCAGCATCCTTTTTATCCCTGTTTGCATTTAAGCATCTGGGACCAGGAAGCAGCAACGGCTCCGTTGGATTTCCA
>NW_005872199.1:72889-89951 GCF_000147115.1 Myotis lucifugus
GGTTATGCATTTTGGCAGGAACCATAGAGGTGATGTGTGCCCTTCTCAGTGCATCCCACCAGGGTATGTAATGTCAATTTGTCGTATTAAAGTCTGTCATGTTAACCTTGATCACTTGATTAACGGGGTGTCTGCCAGGTTTCTCCAGCATTTTCCTCTTCATAATTGCTACGTCCCTTGTGGGAGATACTCTGAGATGACACACGTATCCTGTTTCTCCCCCAGCTTCTGCTCACCAAGCTTAGACCCATCTGTGGATCTTGCCGGCAGCAGGTATCCCCGTGATGTGGGCCTAAAAGGGATTTTGTATTTCACAAGGTCCCTGGTTCCCCCACTTTATAGATGAGGACTCTGTGCTCAGAGCTGTAATGGAACTTGCCCAAGGTCCTAATGTTACTAAGTGCAGAGTCAGAACTCAGGCACCAAAGTGCTGTTTCCGACACTTCGCTCTTTATTCTCTTCACTGGGGAGTGAACCGCATGCTGTCCCGGGGCACCTCGTGTCCTCACTGCTCTTGCCTGTGCAGTCTCCTCCCCAGACACACTGTGGGGTTCAGGTCAGGAACTGGGTCTCCCATCTCATCCCCCAAACTGCTCAGGGCAGGGTGTGGTGCTCGGTAAGTGCTTGTGGACTGATGGGTCCTGGAGAAACCAAGGGTCCTTGTGACTTTTATTAAAACTTAGCTTTAAACCTTAGCTCTAGAAATCATCTCTCTATATATATTCCTCAGAGACCTAGCCTTTCCCGTAATAACCAATAACCCCTGAGGCAGCAGAAGACCAGTAGCTTGGACCTGGACCTCCTGCTAAAGGTAACATCTTGACCTAAGTTATATTTCACTCCTGAGCCTTAAGGTAGAACCACCCCCAGGCTACTTTCTCATGAAACCAGACAGAGGGACAGTGGGACAGACCTGAGAGCTGTCCTCAAGGCCTGAAGAAATGATTGGTTACCTTACCTCACCTCTGACCAATCAGCTCCCAGCAGGATGCCAAACGCTAACCCAAAGTGTCCAGTGATTTTGTCCTATACAAGCCGTAAGCTACACGCCATCGGGAGTTCGGGCTCTTGAGCATGAGCTTCCCGTTCTCAGGTGGCGCCATTCATAATAAAACAGCCAACATTTCTCCACTGCAGTTGTTGGTGTCTGGTGTTAGGCTCTGCTAGCACCCGGTGGAGGACCTCTCTCTGTTCGATCACACTGGGAGAACTGAAGAGGTCATGCATGTCAAGAGGAGGAGGTGGAACCAAGACTGTCCAGCTTATTTCCTTTTTCCCAGTCCAAACAGTATTATGGCCACAGACATATCCAGTCTGTCCAGAAGGGGACTACTGTGGGCAGGGTTCCCCTGAGGGGCGGGAGGCTCCGGAGAGCAGATCCACCAGGGGAGTGTAAGCCAGAAGATAGCTGGTGGGAGAAAGTTTGAGAGAAAAAGCAGAGGGAGGAGGAAGGAACAATCTTATCAGGTCCATGATTTCACAAATTAAATGGCCAAGGCCAGTTCTAGGGCTTTAAAGATTATGATCAGACCCTGAAGTGCCAAGTGGAGCGTGCTGGAAGGATTCGGGGAAGGAGTGTACTGGTTTACTGGTCCATTAGCGGGAAGTGCAGCCTGAAGAGGCCTTTTCAGCTCCAGTGTTTCCCCTAATTACTAGCGTCTCTGTGCCTCTCAATTCACATTTACCCATAAGGCAACAGATATTTATTGAGCACCTTCTATGTGGCACCACTGCACTAGCTACTGGGAATAAATTGTGAGCGAAACCAGGAGTCCCTTGGCTCACTGGGGAGGGGTTGGCATTGTCTAACTTGCCTTCTCCAGGCGGTGGGCGGGTTAGTCTAAGCTAGGAGGAGAAGCCGAAGGAACTAGCACACTGCGTCCTGCGGAGGCCAGAGAGGGTCCGTGACTTGCTCAAAGTCACACAAAGCAGCACTTCGGGTCTTGTGATGCTGATTTCAGGGTTCCTCCTGTACTAACATGTCTCATCCACATTTGCTCGCATTTTTTAAAAAAATAAATATATTTTTATTACTTTCAGAGAGGAAGGGGGAAGGAGAGAGATAGAAACATCAGTGATAAGAATCATTGATCAGCTGCCTCTTGCACAATCCCCACCGGGAGTTTGAGCCTGCCACCCAGGCATGTGCCCCGACAGGGAATTGAACTATGACCTCCTGGTTCATAGGAGGGGAGGGAGATGGAGGTGAGCATGACCTCAGAGGCTGGACAGACAGCACGGTTTGCCCTCGTGCAGAAGTTCTTCTCTTCAGTGCAGCCTCCCCGAGCTTGGCTGCCAGTGTGGCTTGTGCTGGTTCCCTGTGGGCAGGTATCCTGCTCGGCCACCCTGCCTGGTCAGTGGGGGCAGCCCAGCCTGTTCTCCTGCTGGCCCACCCACACCAACAGGCAGGGGACTGGTCACTTCAAATCCCAACCAGGCTAAAATTCATTTGAACATATTTGTATACCAGAGAGCAGAGTTCAGGGCCTGAGCCCTGGAAGCACTTTGTGGTGTCCCAAACAAGGGCAACACAAGCAGGAGAGCCACCAGCTGAGGAGACCTAACGGGAGTCCAGGGGGCTGGCTAGAGACCCCCGGACCCAGTTCCTCTGTGGGAAACCATGTGCTCACCAATTTATAGCTCTGAATCCCAACTTGTCCCACCGTGTGTGGGCCATCAAAAGCTCCATCTTTCAAGGATTCTTCCTCCATAAAGCTGGCCCCCTCCCCAGCCATAATTACCTGCTTTTGCTTCTACAACTTCGTTAGCCATCTCAGTGCTGACAAAGTTGGGACTCTCCTGTTTTTGTTTACCTGGGAGCCTGGCAGAGCAGGTGTTCATCAAATTAAAAATAGCATTGAATGAGACAAGGGTTAGTCTTCCAGTTCAAAATGTGAAGAAATTATTGTGTGGTTTGTTATTTTACATAAATCATTGATCAATGTTATAGATTTGAAAAATAATCATTTTTCAAATAAAAGCCACAACATTTCCCAGCAATAATAAACTGTTTACAGGGCTATCTAAAGGAGCCCAAGAGATGAACTGCACAAAGTAGGAATGGCAACTGACAATACTTAGCATCTATTTTTTTTTTCAGATCTTCAATCTGAACAAATGGCATTCTACCTTATAAAATAAAAAAGGCAGAACTATTATTTTGGCAAATGGGGAAGGAATTTCTCCCAGAAAGACATGTAAAGCCAGATGACCTGCATACACTGCTAGTAATTATGAAGGAAGCATACATAACCTACGAATAAGGGTTTCCTATAGACTCTGTGGGCTTATAATTATCCCTGGCCAGTGTGGCTCAGTTGGTTGGGCATTGCCCTTTGCAACAAAAGGTTGCCAGTTCAATTCCCAGTCAGGGCACATGCTCAAGTTGTGGGCTCGATCCCTGGTAAGGGGCAATTGATGTTTTACTCTCACATTAATGGTGGGTTTTTTCTCTCTCTCCATTCCTCTCTCTCTCAAAATCAATAAAGCTTGTGCACACACACACATACACACATACACAAGACAATTAGTAACTCTGAGGTAGGAACACTGGTGGAAGAGTAAAACCTATGTCATATCTGGGTCTGAGGTGGCCCCTGGTGGTGAGGGAGGTTTTAGGACACCACGTTCTTCAGGGGGTTCCTCACAGTGGAGTGAAGGGGGCTGAGGAGGGGGCATCTGCAGCCCCTACTAAAAGGACTTTACCTCAGAGAAAGCACTATTTCTAGAAATAATGGCTGGGGAAAAATGCAGCCTTCAGGACAGCAATGTTTGTTCTTGGGTCCATCTGAGAGGCTGTGAGCAAATTCTTCTTAGGAAAGTGGATGAAAATGAAAGAAGATGCATATGTGGTCCACTACTCAGGTGGGATGCCCAGGCCTGATAACTGGCTTCCAGGAGAGGGGATGTAAAGGTGAAATCTTTTTTTAAATATGTTTTTTTATTGATTTTAGAGAGAGGAAGGAAGAAGGAGAGTGAAACATCATTGAAAGAGAAACATTGATCGGCTGCCTCCTGTAGCCCCCTATATGGGAATTGAGCCCACAACCCTGGGAATCAAACTGACAAACTTTTGGTGCAAGGGACGACGCTCAACCAACTGACCTACACCAGCCAGGGCTAAAGGTGACATCTTTCACTGTAAGGTTAAGAGTCACCAATGGCTCTGAGATAGTTATGACAAAAATGTGGCAGAGAGAAACCTAGAAGCTACAAGACTGAGGCAAAGACCTGCAGCCACCCTCCCGTGGGCACTTTGCCCCACGGCTCCCTATGAGTGGCGCATCTCAACTCCGAAACGGCAGCACAGGGAGGAAGAACAATGAGTCTACTTCATGGAGCCTCAGTTGTGACACCTACAACAACCATTTCTACCCACAGGCTTGTAGTGAGGATTAAATAAGAGCATAGCGGAGCTAGCAGGTGCTTTTCCTGAGACAGAGCAAACAGAACCTTGGCCTGGCTAAATAATACGTAACTGTGCACTCTAGTGCAGACAACAGAGGTGCTATGCAGTTACTCCTGTAACTAAAAGAGACATAGCTCCAGTGCCCCTGGTTTTTAGTATTTAGTATTTTGGTTTTTTATTTATCGGCATCGCTTTGCTTATTTAAGGAAAACCATTTCATTGGGACCTGAGAAAAACCCAGTACTCACAAATGTTAATAGCAAGATGATATTTTTACAATGTTAGAATGACATTAGGGCTGCCTGTGAATGTCCTCTTTTCCCCCTCTGCTTAGGAGCTTATGCAAACCACATGAAAATTCAATCAAGCAGCACAGTTTGTTTTGTAAGTGAAGTTAGTGCATAAGGCAGTGTTGGCATTCTCTGTGGAGAAGAAAAGTGTTAGTCCTGGTTAGAGTCCTCACAGAAGAAGTCTCTTATTGCAGCAGGCTGGAAAATGAACTGAGAATGACGATGCTCTGTGCAGTGACTTGGTCAAGAAAACTGGTCAGGAAGCAGAAATATGGGTGCTGCGTGACCCAGGACAAGCCAGTGGTAGATGCTCTTTAATTCTGAGTGACTTTGCCTTGAACCATGTAGATAATAAAGAAATTCCAATGGAACTGCCCCTTAAGCCCAAACTGATACAGATTTCAGTGACAAACAATAAGGGGTCGGTGAGGGGTCATATGGAGAGCCGGCGTGCCTGCCTCCACGAGTGGATGTGGAAGGCAAACACCCCACACACAGATATGCTGCCTGTTATTCACAAAGACAACCCACTGATTCTCAGGAGTACCTGTGGGACTCCCCGACTGCCACATCTGATCGAACTCTCTCCCATGAGGGAAGCAATTCTCCAACCATCTCACAATTTTCCATCAGAAAAGCTACACGCAGGGAAACCACATGACCCCAAAATTACACTTGTAGATATTCATCCGAGAGAAGGGAAGTGGCACAAAGTTGTATACACAAGCTCCTACCAGCTTTATTCATAATAGATTGTGAATCTTCTTTACAGACTGCAGCTAAGTTTACTTCAAAACCGGAATTTAGCTGCTCCTCCATTTGTCTGCAGGATTTCATACTGGCAGTGTCTGAAGACGCCTCTTGAGCGGGACTCTGAGCCAGCTGTCATGCTCAAAAATATCCAAGAACCCTAAAGCCCTGACCTGGCCCAGGGTGTGCTGCAGACACAGACATATTACCCAGCAGTTGCAGGAGCCTCTCTAGAAGGCCCAACTTGCCTTGGGTTTTCTACTCTAAGCCTCTTCTGTCCTTAGTATCAAAACCCAAGCGTCCATCATCTGGATCACAAGGGCCGGTTGCCGAGGGCCATGTGCCTGGCTCAGCAGCATCCCACACATTACATCTTGATCATCACCATGTATCGAGGCAGTAGTCAGTGATGGCGAACCTATGACACGCGTGTCAGAGGTGACACTCGAACTCATTTTTTTTTGGTTGATTTTTCTGTTAAATGGCATTTAAATATATAAAATAAATATCAAAAATATAAGTCTTTGTTTTACTATGGTTGCAAATATCAAAAAATTTCTATATGTGACACGGCACCAAAGTAAGGGTTTTTCAAAATGCTGACACGCCGAGCTCCATAGGTTTGCCATCACTGCAGTAGGTTATGCTATACCCATCTTGCAGATGAGGAAACCAGTCCCCGCAGAGGTGAAGTAACTTGCCCAAGGCCACACAGAACCCACATGAGCTGGCTCCTGTAGTGACTGAGGTTGTCACGTCACAGGGGAATGATCTCGGACGGGCACCAAAGAGGAGCGTGAGGGTCTCCTCCCATGAGGGCATGCACTGCTGCTTGCTGCTCTGTCTGTTTGATCTGGCTGCATTTCCTGTCCTGCAGTGTGCGCCACCAGACCTCCACACACAGGAACGGCCTCACCCTTCAGCTGGCCTTGCTGCCCTCCTGAGATGCCAGACCAAGACACAGGGTTGAAGGCCTTGAGTTCTAACCTTAGCATTTTACAAGTACCAATTGAGTGACTCCCCACAATAGATCAGTTGCGTTAGCATTCCATATCGCAGGCAAAAAGGCTGCCCATCCTTTCACAAGTAGTAAGTACGTGACAAAGTCAGATCTAACATCCAGGTCTTTTTCTGACACCAGATCTGGGCTCTCATCTCTGGCTTCTCTGAGGTTAGAGGAGAAAGCCATTGAGGAAATGCTAGTGCAAGAAATGAAGGTCTTGGATGGCCAACATCCAGGACACTCACATCAAACATGGGTGAGGATATAGGGCAACAGGAGCTGGTGGGAATGCAAAATGGTGCAGCCACTTTGGAAGAAAAAAAAAAAAGAAAGAAATGAAGGTCTTAGCTCCTTTGCAGTAGAATAGCCATTTCTGGGTTCAGTGGCAAAGCAGTGATCAGGCCAGAAGCTACTGGGGGCAACCTCTCAGGTCTGGCCACAAACAAGTGGGAGAGCAGCTAAATTAGATTAAGACCTTAATCGCAGGCTTGACTCAGAGCCTGGTAGCAAAAGCTTGCTGCAGCTCCCTACAGTGCCATTGGCTAACCATTTCCCACGGGGCTAGCTCAGCCCTCTGCGTCCAGGCAGCCTGTCCCGACTCCCACCCTCTGGACTTGGAAACATGGGGACTTATGAACCAAACTTTGGCCATGAGTTTGATGCATTCGGTGAGAAATTCATTCCAAAGCTAATAGCTCACTGCTATTCAGAAGTCCTTTTCCGAGCCTTCAGTACACACACGGATTCCTCCAACCTTTCTGCTCTTTATTCCTCACCGGCACTCCCACGCCCGGACACACACAGCCCTCCCTCTTGCCTTGGCGGAGGAGGCCGCCTTTCCTCCAGGCCCAGGTGAGCGGGAGGCCCTTCCTGCCCAGTCCTCCTTCAGTCCACTGCCTACTCCGGGGTTAGAAGCTCAGCGGGCCAGGGGGAGGCATGCTAAACGTAACCAAGATGCAAATGGCCGTGTGGCTAAGATGGTAACACAGCAACACAAATGAAACTAAAGGCTGGACGAAACGCTGGGAGCCACGGAGTCCCTCCTTTTGGAGGACAGCAGCCTGGGGACCCTTTATGGGGGGGGATGCTGACCCCTGCTGGCCGCGCGCGAGGACACAGCTGCCGTCAGGTCCCGGACAGTAACCTGGGAGTCACCCACTACCCCTGAGAATTGCTGAGCTCTCGGTGGGACAGGAGCTCCAGGACCCCCACGGAGGCAGTGGGGCTGCAGGGGAGGTGGGCAGTGGAGCTGCAGGGGAGGTGAGGACAGGCAGGGGCCAGGCATCAAGGCCCCCACCACCATCCGGCAACATTGCTGGTTTCCTTAGCCCCTCCCAGCTCTCAAATGCTGTCAACTTCTCACATGTTCTAGAATAAGAAGAAAAAGTGTAAAGAAGAACAGGTATGGTGTCAGTGGCTCTGACACCCTCCAGTTCCTACCTGTGCTTCCTCCAGGATCCCCATCAGGATCAGCCAACTCCGAGCCAGTGACGCAGAGTTCATTTAACAGATGGTTACTGACTGTGATGGGTCCTAATCCCAGAAACCTGCGAGCATTACCTTATATGGCAAAAGGGACTTCACAGGTGTCATTAGTTAAGGCTGTTTCGATGGGGCGAGTATCCTGGGACAGGTGGGCCTTCATGTAATCATAGGCATCCTTATACCTGCACGCCTCGTTTTATTGCGCTTCGCTTCATCGTACTTCGCAGGTGTTGTGGGTTTTTTTATAAATCGAAGGCAAGACTCTCCACCAGCAAAAAGCTTATGTCTCACTTTATTGCGATACTTGCTTTAATGTGGGAGTCTGGAACCCAACCCACAATATCCCTGAGGTATACCAGTAAGGCCTAAGGCCACCGCAGAGGGAGACCCTATACTACACGAGAGAAAGAAAGCCATATTATAAAGAAAGCAGAGAGAGATTTTAGGCAGGCGTCCTCAAACTACGGCCCGCGGGCCACATGCGCACCCCCCCGAAAACATTTATCCCGCCAGCGGGGTGTTTTTGCCGCCGCTGCCTGTCCTGCTTAGCAGCCAACTCGTTCTGGGCCTGCAGTGCGCATGTGTGGAATGTCTGAGGGACAGTGAACTGGCCCCCTGTTTAAAAAGTTTGAGGACCTCTGCTTTAGAGGCTACGCTGCTCACTTTAAGATGGGTAAGGGGCCATGGGACAAAGAATGCAAAAATAATGCAGCTCTAAAAACTGGAGAAGATAAGGAAGTGGATTCTTCCCTGGAGCCTCTGCTGATCCCTTGATTTTGGCCCATGGAAACGGGAGAGACAACAATAACAAATGTTGGCAAGGACGTGGAAAAACGCATCCTCATACATGACTGGTAGGATTGTAAAATGGTACAGCCGCTTTGGAAAATAGTTTGACAGTTTCTTAAAGAGTTAAACAAAAAGTACCATATGACCCAAAGTACCATAGATTTATTCAGGAATCTATACAAAATAAATGAGCATTTACCTCCAAAGACATGTATATGAATGTTCATAGCTGCATTACTCATTGTAACCAGAACCTAGAAATAACACAAATGGCCAACAGTAAATGAAAATGTGGTATACACAATGAAATATTATTCAGCAATGAAAGGCACAGATTACTGACTGACGCAGCATGGATGAACCTCAAAAACATTACACTAAGTGAAAAGAGCCAGACACAAAAACCACATATTGTGTGATTCCATTTATATGAAATGTCGAGAAGTAAACCCATAAATACCAAAAGTTGTGACCTGGGACTGGGGCTGGGAATGGGGAATGGCTACACATAGGCAGAAGGGGTGTTTTTTGGGGTGCTGACAGTGTTCTAACGTTGGATATGGTGATGGTTGCACAACTCAGTTAAAACAGGCAAATTTTAGGATATATAAATTATACCTCAATTAAACTGTTGTTAAAAAATAAGATACAGCCTAAGTATAGGTTGATGAGGCCCCAACGCTTCTAGGAGTATTTGCATTCGAAGAGGGTCTCTTTAAAAAGATTTCAAAAATTAGAGTATTATGGAAGGCCAGGTGACAGACTGGGCTTGGGGACCACAGCCCAACACTTCTTTGGGTCATCGTGGTAGGCAGTGTCTGCTCTACCACCAGGTACCTCGGCTATGCCATTGCCTTTCTTTAGACTCTGGGGAGCAATGGGAACAGAGCTGCACCTTGGCCAGGCCCCACAGAGAAGCCAGTACATGCCTCATGCAGACACATTCATGCAACAGCACCCTGGTCTGATGCCCCAACTTTCCATCAGGCAGGCATGGGATCACTCCACTCCACCCCCACAGATGGTTCAGTCCAGCTGGAGCAGTTGACACCCCCTTGCAATCCTCTCCCTCTCTCAGAAGGGCCCTGCACCCCATCCTCCCACCGCAGCTCTTCTCCAGCTCCATTCAGCTTACAAGGCTGCTCTTAGGAGAAGTTAGGCTGTGGGAGCTGGGGCAGGAAGCTGCTGATCATGGTCAGGGCTTCTATTTAGCACTGGATCCCCCAAGAGCCTGAGGCCAGCTTGGATATATCCCTTATCAGGCAGCTTTACTTCAAGTAGAGGAGTTCCTTCTACAGACCAGGCCCATACCTGGCACTGTGTGTGGATAGAGTGTTCCTGCTTCTAGAAACTCAGGGCCCAGCCTGCCCGCCTCTAAGTTTTTCTTCATCCTACATACAAATTTCTCCCACTATTATCTTCACAGGACACAGGCACCTGTCCCCTAATTGTGTCTAATTCCCCCATCCACTGAGCTCAATATAATTAAAGCAAGCATTGCAGGATCACCTGCCTGCCCTTAGAGTCCAATGGAAAATGATTGTGGTAAATGGCATCTTTGCTGGAATTTCAAAAGAGCTAGACAAAACCTTCGACATCTAGTTAAGCCCTTCGTTTCATGGGGATATTGAGACCCAAGGACCAAGCTCACACAGCCAGTTAGCAAGATGGAAATAGAAATAGTGTCTACTAACCTGCCCGTGGCAGCACCAGGCACTTTACATGGTTTCCTGGGTAACTCTACAGAATGAATTACATCACCAGCAGTAATTCCTCAAAAAGGCAAAGGCCGGGAGAAGGCCATTGGTCTCTCTGGACCTGCTCCGAGGGAGCTCACTCACAAGTCCCTGCCCAATGCTGTCTTCGGTAAGAAAGCTCCTAAAAGCAAGGACACAAAGGCTGGAGCCTTGGGAAAACAACCGGATGTTCAAGTTAATTCTTATGCACATCTACTTTGATCAGAATCAGGAATAGCATCCCTACGGAAATACTCCAAAGCTAAAGTCTGCAAAAGAAAAATCAGTGTAGGAAAGATTCTCATGATTTTACACGTGATCCACGTTGGAGAACAGTTCCTGAACTCTGTACCCTTCAGAGAATGTTTTCTTTGGTGTGTGTGGCCAGAAGCATGAGAAGGAGAGCTCAGCCCTGACCGGAGGGCATGCGGGTCTCCTGGGAGGCCCCAGCAGCTCATTAGCCTACCACGCAGGAGGGCGTTCGGCCATTCCGCAGCCAACACCTGTGTGAGAAGCACTCACAGTATGCCAGCTGCATGGGGACTCGGTCTTCATACTCCTTTTGGCAACGATGTGACTAGGAGCCATGTCTGTTGACACATTCCGCTATATCACTAAAGAGCTCCAGGCCACTTCCACATTTGTTCATATCTAAAAACAGAAGAAATAGACTCTTCTGGTTAGTTTCACTGCCTGGTCCCTTCTGCCAGACTATCTTTCAGTTTCTTCCAAAGGCTGCCTTCAGTCCCAGAACACAAGGGAGTATTGCCAAAAAAGGACCCAATGCATACAGCATTAGGTAGACAGCTTTGTGGGTCTCTTACAGGAGTATCTTTTTTTGAATGAACTTTCTTCAAGAACAGAAGTTAAAGGCAACCCATCCAGCACAGAACTGCTAAGAGGCACTTGTCAATCATTAAAGTCAAGTCTTCCTGAAAAAAAGTAAAGGAAGTTATTGTCTTCTGTTCCCACTTCTGCTTCTATTCGACTATCTTAAGCATCTGCTGATCTCCTCCTTCTTGTTATGAAAGAAAAAGGAAAACCCACAATGTCACAGCCCACACACTCCACCACTGTAGTTATGTCTATGCACACAGGTTTGTAGATGTTTAAAAATTTGTATTGCTGTAGTCTTTTAGCGGCTGTGAGGGAGTCAGTCAAGTAGAGGGTGCCATAATTTATTTGATTTTGTTCAGCACTCATATTTCTAACTTATTATAATAATCTTGGGATAAATAGGTATTGAGTTTTCCAAGTTATATATCTCTGGGATTTCTAGAAGTGGGTCTAAAAGGCATTTGTTTGGGGCTTTTGATATGTCTGTTACCCTGTTTTCCAGAAGGGGCCTGACAATTTATAGCCCTTTAAACTATGTCTTATAACCACTAACACTTTATAGCTTGCATTCCATGCCATGCACTCTTCTAAGCTCTTCATATTTACTCCCTTAACCTTTATAACAATCCTATGAGGTAGTTACTATTATTGTCTTATTTTATAGAAGAGAAAACTGAGGCACAGAACTTTGTATATGAGGAATATTAGTTTGAGGAAGAATCATTTTGTCAACTGAAGGTGAATATTGTGTGGAACCAGAGTTGCCACAATTACTGACGTCTGTTAGAGAGCATAAAACTATGTGCATCTCAATTCCGAGGAGATCAGGAGTGTGGGATAGATGGTCTGCTTCGAAAACAACTCAGGCACCAGGTCAAAGACCTGGCAATAATGCAGCTGGTGTAGTATGCTAGTCAACTGGAACCTCTGTCAAGCTCACATATAGTCGTTATAGAGCTAAGAAAACCAATTTGGAATGGGGGCTCTGTCCAAAACCTTATTAGGGACTCATCTGGGACTAGAGCCGAATCACCTACACCCATGTCTGACTGTGTTCCCTGATTCCAGCCAGAAGGTGGACCAGCAAGTCAGAGTGTAGAGGAAAGTTTCCCAACTGGGTAAGAGCCAAGAGCCAGGCAGGAGGAGAGAGTGGGAGGGAGAGAGAGAAAACAAGAGAAGACGGGAGGGAGAGAAAAAAAATGAGAATGTGTAAGGGGTGGGAATCCCCCTCAGGGATTACTCTCCTGTCACTAGAACAAGTACTGTCCATGGGTACACAGCTACTTAGTCCTGTCCTCAACTTACCTCCTGCTTAATGTCTCTCACTGCAGATCCTAACACTTTGGAAGAGTATCCACTCGAAGACTCTTTGAGGTGCTCTGACTTAACCATCACTTTAAGACAACTTCAGAGAGATGAGAGAAAAAAAAAAACTTACCAATAAAGCAGAGCAATATTGTTTCAGTGTCACAAGCCTCTGGGACTTTTATTCCCCAGTTGACCTAAAGTGTGCTCTCATCGCTTGCATTTCTGTTTGAGTTTACATTAGACTTGGGAATAGATTCTGAAACAATGGCTCTTGGGTGAGGTTAAGCCAAAGGTTAAACCTTAGACACAACACACTAGAAATGTATTAAGTCTGTGTATCTGTAAGGTTGGAAAGGCACATAGGTGAAAATCTGGATCAGAAAGCTGGTTTCTGATCAATTCCCTGATGTAACTCGTGAAGACAATGCTTTGTGGTCTGAGTACACTGCCTCTCTTCTGCTGTCGGCTTACAAGATGGCTTTAGAGGATTCAGGTCTCTAAACATGATTAATAGGTTTGGAATATATCTAATACTCTCCAATTATGAAATCTTACCTCCAAGATTATATTAAAATGCTAGAACAGAGCCATTTCCAGGAAGTGAGGAAAATATTGTTACATCTCCATGGGTAACAGGAGAAAGCAAAAGAGAAATCAGTTTTGCTTTCCTACTTATAGGAATCAAATCCCTCTAGTATTTCAAACTTAGTTCAGACATTGATAATGCTTTTAATAATAGATGAAACATATTTAGCTCACATTCTGTGCCAAGGTCCTGATGTTCAATATGCACTCTATAATGAAGTTGGTTAGAACCCTATGAGATATTTTCATTCCTCCTCTCCCTCACCACCTGGCAACAGCCCTCCCACTTTCTGGCTCTATGAGTTTGACTACTCTAGGTACCTCATATACTGTACTTGGAATCATATACCATTTGTCCTTTTGTGATGGGCTTATTTCATGTAGCGTAATGTCCTCAAGATTCATCCATGTTGCAGTATATGTCAGAATTCCCTCCCCTTTTAAGGCTGAGTAGTATTCCATTGTATGTATGTACCACATTTTGTTTATCCATTCATCTGTTTAAAACCTTCCTTTAACTTTTAAGTTCTTAAAATACTTTTCCCTGCTTATAGCTTTAGCAAACAAAATTATAGCAAATATTTTTAAGGAAGTCTTTGGTTAGTATTTATTTGGTTAATATTTGGTCCCATTAATAAGCTTAATTAGGCACATTTAAACATTTAAAACTATATTTATAAATTTAATATTTGCAATTTCTTTTTTTAATACCTCAATTGTTTAACAAACAAAATCTTACCAACAACTTTAAAAACTACATAAATCTAATAAGCTAAACTAATAAATATGGTAACACTCATGTTCTAACTCTTCTAACACCATACATAAATTTATTAAACTTTCAACTTAAATCACAAGTCTAACTCAGTTACTCAATTACACTTTTAAATTGGAATTATAAGTCTCACTTTTCCTCTAATAGATCAAATTATCTTCAAGATTATAAAGTAGTTAAAATGCCAAATATGCATAGAGTATTCTTAGGACAAAAGAATCAACACTGTAGATTTATTTTAAAATCCTTTCTATAGTTAGTTTTAAATCTTTCTGGGCTTAACGAAGTTTCCCAGAGTGTGGGTTTCCAGACTTCCAGAAAACAAGAATCACCTGGGGTGTTTATTAAATATACAGATTCCTGGGCCCCCAGCCAAATCCACTGAATCTGCATTTCCAGGGAAAAGACCAGTTGGTCTGCATGATTATAAAAAGCCCATGCTGATCTTACCACAGAAGTTGGGAAACTCTTTACTGAGGGAAAAAAATTGCTCCTCGGACATCTGTGCACTGTTTTGGCCAGACTTTGACTAGATTCCTGTGGACAACTCGACAGGTGCCACCTTCCTTAGAGGTGTGTCATGTCACTGCTTGAGATTTCAAGTCGGAGTACAGCCAGTGGGCTCCGTCGCTGGATTAGACTTCGCATTTTCTGGCTCTTTAGATAACATAACTGTCTTCTCCTTCTAGGTCTAAAGAGCTTGGTCATTCTTATGTTTCTCCAGCTGTCACCCCTCCATAGATATTAAAATGCTGCCCCATGGAGCCCTGTCTGACCTCTCAGTCTCAACTTCCAAGTCACTCTTCTGACAGGCTCCAAAGTGGTGCCCTGATTCTAGCCCTTCCCCCTCCACAGTCCCTAGATGATCTTCCCAAGATGCAAGACCAGGGTACGCTCTGCTAAACCCTGCCCTGGCCTGCCTCCTCCAGAGAACACGGCTGCACTGGTTGGAGGCCTGGCTCACTGACGCCTGCCTTCCTTTCCCCAGCTCCACCTCGGGCTGCTCCCACCGGGCCCCAGCCCCACAGAACTCCCTGCCGCTCCCCAAAGGGCCTGCTCAGTGCCACACTCTGAGCCAAGCACCTTCTGTGCACTATTGCAGAGTCAAAGCAACATCCAAGCCCGGTGAACCCACTTCAGGCCTTTGCTCTTGACAATTTCCTTTGCCTGCAGCGCCCTCTCCCGACTTTAAAACGCAGTGTCTCCCCTCCTCTGTAAAGCATTCCTGGACTAAAGTCAAATCCATTCCCCCGGCCCCACTGTATCCCACTGATCTAGCAAATACTTCGGTTTGCACACATCTACAATTGTTTACGTACATAGAGCTCCGTGAGGCCAGGAACCCCTGTGACTTTTGTTCACCACGAGGCCCAGCACCATGCGGAGCCAGGCTCACTCACTGAACAATGCCCCCCTCTCTACCCCAGTTCCATCGAAGACAAACCTGTCCTGGGCTCTCCCTGTACCACCCAAGACCTCTTTACTGCCCTGGGCTCAGAGACTGTGGTGTGTGTGTGTGTGTGTGTGTGTGTGTGTGTGTTTAAATTTCATTAGGTTGGAAAAGAACAGTTCAGCTGCTTCCCTGAGGTTCCCTGCCACATGCCCCAGGGGCCTAGACAGCTTCTTCCCCCAACAAGTGTGACTGGTAAGGGTGGCCACTGGCCAAGAACTTTGTTCCACAGGGAAGTGCAAACAGGTGCCCATGATCAACAGATCTTACCAAAGATGCCCAGCTCTCATGGCCTGCCTCCCCCCTCCCGCCCCACCCCTTACCCCCCACCCCATAAGTTGAAAAGTATGCAAAAGCCTGGGTGAGGCCTACGGTGGCACTGTCTGCCACCCTGCTGGCTCCAGGGTGACCTGTAGGCTAGACTCTGTCCCCTGCAGTTGTTGCTACTGCCATCCCCGTCATGACCCAGCCCTAGGACTGCTGGTGTCAGGCTGGTGGCTGAGCCATTTCGTACATCGGCAGCAAATATCAGCTTTTTCTTCCCACTTTCTGTGTGAAAATGCAGCAATCTCCATGAAACTCAACACTGGACAGAGAGGGCCAGTTTCAGAACTGGAGCCTGCCTGGCCTTTCTTTCTGGGGGGAGGGCAAGTCCTTGCCAGGATTTTAAGCCTCAGTGACGATTTATTTCTACTCGGGCCCGGTGTTGAGCACTCAGGGGACAGGCTTTCATTTAATGTCTCGCTAAGAGAAGTGCTGGGAGGTTGATAGCATTTCTGGTCAAGTGTCCAATGTTTGCCAAAAGAGGAGCCAAAAAACGTCTGTATCAGAAATGCTGGGAGGAGGGGCACTTTGCTAACAGGCAGATTCCTGGGCTGCCGCCCGGACCTTCTAACTCTGAACCTCTAGAGCATGGGCTCCAGAAATCTGCCCAAATAACAAGCCCACAAGCTCACCCCCAGGTAATTCTTGTGCTCACGAAAGTTTGCAAAGCATTGCCTGCCGAGTCCAATAGCAATAAAACCAACATGCTTCACTTCCTAAAGCAGAAAGAGAAAACACATTTCTGTCCCACTGTCCAGGGCTCAGCAAAGTAAAAATTTCACAGTCATTAAGCCACGTCCATGTGAGTGCCATGGTTTTTCCTTTCTTTCCACAGCCCTGTGCAGTGTGGGTGCACATGTGTGGGGGTGGGGGGGTCGGGGCGGGAGGTCTTTGACTTCAAGGCAGTTACAGTGGAAGATGAAAAGGAGGAGACAAGAGGAGGACAATGAGAAAGAAAGGGGGTGTCCAGTGAGACTCCTGCACAGACAACCCGAAATCCCACGACCCTTCAGCCTGTAGCGTCATGGGAAAGATGAAGACTGAGGAGGGCCTGGATATAAAATCCCACAGCACAGCGGGAGTGGGTCTCCAAAACACAATATTGGATGAAAAGAAAGCATCACAGAAGGATAATACAGTAGATTTCCATGTATATGCATTTTTTTTCTTTTGTTAATTCTCACCCGAGGTGTTTTTCCATTGACTTTCAGAGGGAATGGAGAGAGAGGGAAGACAGAAAGAACATCGATGTGAGAGATCACATCGATTGGCTGCCTCTGCCCAGGCCTGACCAGGCCCGGCCAGGGAGGAGCCTGCAACCA
>NW_005872200.1:0-22525 GCF_000147115.1 Myotis lucifugus
GCTGTCATACAGAAATAAAAAAAAATCAAAAAAATAGATGATAGAGGCGACAAAAAAACTCACCTTCGACATCATTTTGAAAATCAATATAGAGATTTATGAATAGCGCAACAATAAAGCAAACTAAAATTCGGTTTATTCCCAGAGTTCCTACAAAACGAGCCCTAAGCTGAACCCACCCCGCCCCAAGGACTTGGCCTCACCTCACTGCAGTTACACGCCCCCCCCCAGCAATTGGTCCAGCCCTTCCGCGTTCCAAACACACCCCGCCCATAGCTCTGGACCAGCCTATCCGCGTGGTCAGTCCTGACTACAGCATTTGGTCCCACCCACAGCCCTGATCTAGCCTATCCAGGTTTTCCTCAACCCCCGGATATCCGGGCTCTGATTTAGTCCCGCCTTTAGCACTTGGTCCCGCCCATAGCCCAGCACCAGCCTATCTGCTTTGTTTACCACCCCCGGATATCCGGGCTCTGTTCTAGTTCCTCCTCCAGCACTTGGTCACGCCCATAGTCCTGGTCCAGCCTATCCACGTTGTCAGACACGCATTTGGTCCCGCCCAATCCACTTTTCCATCCTATCGGCGCTTTTCGACTACCCCGGATGTCCGGGCTCGGATCTAGTCCCGCCTTCAGAACTTGGTCCCGCCTATTACCTGATTCAGCCTATCCGCTTTGTCTGCCACCCCAGGATATCCGGCCTCTGGTCAAATCCCGCCTCCAGCACTTGGTTCCGCCCATAACCCTGACCCAGCCTATCCGCGTTGTCTGCCACGCCCGGATATCCGGGCTCAGGTCTAGTCCCGCCGCCTAGCACTTGATCCCGCCTATAAGCCCTGCTCCAGCCTATCCGCGTTGTTAGACACCCATTTGGTCCCGCCCAATCCACTTTTCAAGCCTATCGGTGAGGTCCGACAACCCCGGATATCCGGGCTCTGGTCTAGTCCCGCCTCCCAGCAATTGATCCCGCCCATAGCCCGGGTACAGCCTATCCGCGTTTGCCTCCCCCACCGGATATCCTGGCCCTAATCTAATCCCACCTCCTGCACTTGGTCCCGCCCTTAGCTCTGGGATAGCCTATCCACATTGTCCGACACCCATTTGGTCCCGCCCAACCCACTTTTCCAGCCTATCGGCGTTGTCCGACAACCCCGGATATCCGGGCTCTGATTTAATCCCGCCTCCAGAACAAGGTCCCGCCCATAGCCCTGGTCCAACCTATCAGCGTTGTCTTCCACCCCCGGATATCCGGACTCTGCTTGAGTTCCGCCTCCAGTACTTGGTTCCGCCCATAGCCCTGGTCCAACCTATCCGCATTGTTCGACACCTCGGATATCCGGACTCCCGTATAGTCCCGCCCCCAGCACTTGGTCCCGCCTCTTCGCGTTCCCAAATACTCTTGTCTTCCGGGTCCCGCTATAGCCCTGCCCCTGGCCCGCTGAGTGACGGCTTCCGTAAGGGATCCCTAAGGTCGCTGCTTAAAAAGTGCAGTTTCACACACTGACCCCGCGTTGGTGTTCGCATTGTAAGCAGCACATAGTACTTTGATTTTGATCATTTGGTAGTTATATTATAAAATATTGCCTGCTACACTTCTCCCCTCGGCCCGCCCATTCCCCCCAAGCCCGCTAATCAGGGCCTGGTAAAGAAACCGGAAGTCGATATGACAGCCCGCGGGTGCGGGAGGGGCTTTCGCCGCGCTGTACTGAGTCTGCGCGTGCCGCCCCTACGTCATTCCGCCGCGACCAGGTTCTGCTCTTCCGCTTGGCGCGGTCCTCGGTCCGGGCGGTTGCCGGGACTGGAGCTTGTCCCCGGCTACTTGCCCTCGGGGCTCCCCATGGAGGAGACGGCGCGCCCGGCTGCAGCCCCGGATGCTCGCACTTCCCACTGGACGGCGACGGAGGCGCTGGCCGCGCGAGCGCAGGGGAGGTCGGCCCCCTCGGCCTGTGTGAGGGTGTGAGCGGCGGTGACCAGAGCGGAAGCCCGCTGCGCGGTCGGCCAGCCCGCGGGGTGAGGCCGCCACTCGGTTTCCCTTTGAGGCGGGTGCGGGCGGGCCTTCCCGTCTCGGATCCGGGACCCCGTGGCCCCTGTCGGCCCTGGGCCGCCGCGCCCGGCCTGTTGTGGGTGGAAGCGGGTTTTCCTCGGACCCGGCCTCGAGGCATCTCCCCGCGGCCGGGGCGCCGTGAGCCGCACGGACACCTGGCGCGGGCGCGCGTCCCTTCGGGTCCCGGAAGCAGCCGCCCGGGGCGGGGAGTGGGGGACCGGGGTTCTCGCTGCTGCGGAGACGCCGCCGGAGACGCGGGCTGACGCGTTGGCGACGAGGCTGTTTCAATGGCCGAAGTTTGTTCTAAAGTCGCCGGATCCCCGTCCCCGCTCCGCACACAACTCGAGAGACGCGGAGTTTTGTCTGCGTCACCTGTTCACTCGCGTTTTCAGTTTGTCTAAAGCTGCTTTGAGTTCTGTTTCTCGAGATTCTCTATAGACCATATGCCCAGGTCCTCCTTTTTTCCTTTTTTTAAGGAATAAGCGGAAACATGAGAGACGAAAGGTTTGTTTCATGGAGGCCAGGAACCCGATTTTTAACGCCCTTCGGAACTGTTCAGGCTTCTTGTCCTAGTTCTGTGTTTTCTTCTTTCCAGGCCGCAGCCAGTCTGCCAGGGCTTGGAAGTTCAAATGGCAATAAAGGGTTTTATTTGCGAGGCAGTGAGCGGAGGAGTCCTCTCTACCGCTTCAGCCTTTTTTTATTGTTTCCCGAAAGAGCCTATGAGACCTGCATGTCAGTTAAAGTCTTCGTGTATCGCTAACCTGGCGCCATTGGGGTTGGCGGTCTCGGTGAGGCTCTGCAGTGTTGACAAGTCCTCCTCTCACACACAATTAGCCAGATGAGAGGTGGGAAAACTCAAACCTGGGGACGCCGAGCTGAGGTGCAGACGGAGGACTCTGCCGTGTGACCCTGGTGTGGGCAGAGAGGACGTGGAGTCCAGTTGGCACGTGGGGCCCGAGGGGGGCTGGATGGCTTTCCTGGGTCCCCTGCCTGCGCCCTCACCTCAGGGAGGTCTGGCTTCTCTGGCTGTGAGATGAGGGGTCATGATACTGTCTTCTCACGATCGAATGGGTGGGAAATAATGTGGATCCGTCGTCACCGGGGACAGGGCCCCCCGAAGGTGTCCAGTCTCGGTGGCCCTTCCTGTTGGGCAGCAGCCGTGATGGAAAGAATGACAGGCGTGTTCAGGGTGTTTGTATTGCAGAAAGGTTCCCTGCCCACCCTTGTTCCTTAGTGTCAGCCACGGTGGCTTTCTTCTGGTTTGTCTGTTTGTTAACCCTCCCCCGAGGGTTCACTTTGGCCCCGTCACCCATCCCCCCAGCCCTGACCCCACTACTGCACCCCCCACTCTGCTCTCTGGTCCCACGAGTTCGGCCGCCGGGGGAGGAACTCCCGCAGGATTTCATGCCTCGGGCCTCGCGTGGCTCTGTATTATGGTGCCGTCTTCTAAGCACCGAGTGCGTGGCTCTCCACTGGTGGTGAAGAACAGGGTGCTCCTCTGGGAGACGGGAAGTGGGGCTCCGTCTGGTGGCGCATGTGCTGATGGTTCCTGAGGATCTCGTTTTGCCTCGTGCAGATTGGAAACCGCCTCCTGGCCTCCAGCACCCGCCTCTCGGTCCTGCGATCCATGTGACTCCTGGGCGCCTCTTCAGTCACAAGCGCCATGAGCCCGGGGCGTGGGAAGTATGACTTCTGCATCGGCCTGGGCCTGGCCATGAGCTCCAGCATCTTCATCGGAGGGAGCTTCATTCTGAAGAAGAAAGGCCTTCTGCGCCTGGCCCGCAAAGGCTCCATGAGAGCAGGTGGGTCGTGCCCCCCGGGCCTCTGCGGTGGCGGCTGGGTGTGGGTGTGCTCAGGGCGGGGCCCGCAGAGCCCCCTCGTCCCCCCTGGGGAGTGTGGGCAGCACCGCCCACTGCAGGAGTTGTAAACGTTCATGGAGAATCAAGCATCAGTTTTCTAAACTTGGGCGTTTCTCCTGACGAGAGAGAGGGCTTCCCTGGGTTGAAGAGCCCGCGGTCAGTGAACTGAGGGGCTCTGACAGGAGACCCTGGGGGACACCTGGTGTGACAGGACCCCACTCACTGGCCTGGGCACTCGTGACAGTTGCCAGGTTGTGTGACATCCGGTCACGTTCTGTCCTTCAGCCTCCGCGGCAGCTCTTAACCCGGTTCTGACCCCAGGATGACCTCCTTTGGCAGTAAAATACCGCCATGGCCCCCCCCCCCCCCGTCTCCAGTGCCATCTCCAAGTCTCGCCCGAAGCAGGAGCCCTAACCTTGGTCTCTGCTGGAGCTTGGTGGGCAGAGGAGAGAGCATTGGCCTGTGCTGCTTGAAGGGTGTGCTCCTCATTCCTGGTCAGTCCCCAGGCAGGCGCTCGCCCGGGGAGACACGGCCGGAGCTTCACTTGGGGGACGTTTCCTGATGGACAGTGGCCTACCTTTGGGCGCTGGTATGAAAGTCAAGTCAGTCAGGTGAAAAGGCAGGATGAGCGCAACAGCCGCCCCAGACTGAGCACTGCTCGGCCTTTTCACGTCTGGGCAGTAAGGGCCCCTTCTCTCCAAGGTCACCACTCAGATGTGGGGTGACCATACCTAAGTGACTTGTCCGCTGGCAGACGAACCCTTTACAAGTTGGGCTACTTTTTACTGGTTCACTCTCTTTGTTTGCTAAAGCTGAGTTGAGACCAGAAAAGAAGTATAAGGATTGATTTAATCCCTTCACTCAACAAACCTAAACATTTTTAACGTATTCATGATCCTCACATCCCCTTTTCTTGTATAATCTTAAAAGTGTTATCTAAGATATCCCTTTATAAATGATGGAACCTTTATTCAAAGCAGTATTAATTAACAAATGAGATGTTAAAATCTGTCATTACTGCCCTAACTGGTTTGGCTCAGTGGATAGAGCATCGGCCTGCAGACTGAAGGGTCCCAGGTTCGATTCCGGTCAAGGGCATGTACTTTGGTTGCAGGCACATCCCCACTAGGGGTTGTGCAGGAGGCAGCTGATTGATGTTTCTCTCTCATCGATGTTTCTAACTCTCTATTCCTCTCCCTTCCTCTCTGTAAAAAATTAATAAAATATATTTTTAAATAAAGAAATAAAATCTGTCATTACTGATAGTTGTCATATATTTGTAGGAATCTGATAATGTTCCAAGAAAATGAAATATTGTTTCATTCACAGGTCAAGGTGGCCATGCATATCTTAAAGAATGGCTGTGGTGGGCTGGACTGCTCTCAAGTATGTATAGAGACTGTTTCAAGGAAATATTGTAGTTGTATACTGAAATATTTGCAGATACAGTTACAGTTTCATATTACTAGCAAATTTTAAAACTTCAAATACAGTTTTTTTTAAAGTATTTATTTAGCCCTAGCTGGTTTGGATCAGTGGATAGAGCATTGACTTGCGGACTGAACGGTCCCGGGTTCGATTCCAATCAAGGGCATATTCCAGGTTATGGGCTCACTCCCCAGTGGGGGGCGTGCAGGAGGCAGCAGATCAATGACTCTCTTGTCATTGATGTTTCTATCCCTCTCTCCCTCTCCCTTCCTCTCTGAAATCAATAAAAATATGTTAAAAAATACATACATACATATTTATACTAGAGGCCCAGTGCACGGAATTTTTGCACTGGGTGGGTGTCCCTCAGCACAGCCTGCGCCTCTCGCAGTGCGGGACCCCTCGCTCCTTACCGCTCAGCTCGCTGCTCCTTAGCACTGAGAGGCTCCTGGCACCACCACTGCACTCGCCAACCGTGAGCCTGGCTCTGGCTGACCAGCAGGGGGCAGCTCTTGCGTTCAGCGTCTGCTCCCTGGTGGTCATTGTGCATCCTAGCGACCAGTCATTTGGTCGTTCCGCCATAACAGTTGCTTAGGCTTTTATTATATAGATTTTGTAAGACTCAGCCAAGGACATGTTTTTATTAGTTTTATTTTATTTTTTTGTTAATCCTCACCCAAGGATATTTTTCCCATTGTTCTTTAGAGAGAGTAGGAGGGAGGGGTGAGAGAGAGAGAAAAACATCGCTATGAGAGAGAGACATTGAGGGGTTGCCTCCCTCACACACCCCAGCTGGACCAGGGATCCAACCTGCAACCTGGGTGTGTGGTAAGAGCCCGTGGAAGCGACCTGAGAAATCCTTCATGTCATTAGTACATGCAGATGTGTGCGTGAGTGCAGGGTTCTCTGTTTGTGCTCCTATCTGAGAGTTCTCTCTTGTCCATCTCCAGTGGGAGCCGGTGAGGTGGCCAACTTCGCCGCGTACGCCTTTGCCCCGGCCACCCTCGTGACTCCGCTGGGAGCGCTCAGCGTCCTCGTCAGGTAAGGACACTGCGCTGCACGTAGAACAGCAGTCCGTGTGCGAGACCGGGAAGTACTCGGTCCCGTGTGACTTACACGTAAACCTCGAGGACTGGCGAAGTGGCTGTAATTTGCTTGAAAAGGTTCTCTTCTGTGTGTCGGCAAGCTGTGCATTTGTGGGGTGAGATGCTTCATGCTTTGTCTCGCTTGTATTCAGAGCCAGCGCTAGTCTTACTTTGATTTTAACTTGTTATAATTCCAAGTTGCACTTGTCACTAGTTATCATCCGACCCCTGTGCGCTTGGTCGGTGGTGGTGGTCGGTGAGTGGGTTCTGTGCCAACAACAGACGGTCACCGATGGGCAGGAAGTGTGCCTCTGAGGACTGGCCGGCTTGCCCGGAAGGAGAGTCCAAGACACGTCTGACAGCTGACCCCGCATGGAAGTCTGCGTTCTGGTCACTGTTCCCGTCGTGGATTGAGAGGGATTTGTGTCCTCCCCGCAGCGCCCACAAGAATATGTGTGTGTGTGTGTGTGTGTGTGTGTGTGTGTGTGTGTGTGTGTGTAGGTGCATATACTGTATATGAAGATGTGGCATATGTCTTTGATCCTTATTTTTGTGTATATTTCACCATTATTACATTTATAGGTTTATATAGTATTTTTATGTTTGGATAAAACTAGCTATAAAGTATTTAAGGATGCTTCAGTGAGTGAGGACAAATTAAATTTGAGGAAATACTAAGCATTGGTTTGAACGTAGGTTCTTGAATAGGAAATACTAAGCATTGGTTTGAACGTAGGTTCTTGAATAGGATGCGAGTTCTTACGTGGCCCCACTTACTGTGAGTTTTGCGTGTGTGGTGAAGCAGGTGTTCCCTGGAAGCTTCCATTTTACGGTTGAAGACATTTTCTATCCCTTGGCCGAAAGCCAGAATCTTTGTAAACTCACAGTGTTTTAGTTTGAGTTCAGTTATTCAAAATGAGAATTGTGCTGATACTTTAAAATGAGAAAAGTAGCCGATTTTTCTAATCTTATCCACCCTCCCCCATTTCAGTGCCATTCTGTCCTCATACTTCCTCAATGAAAGGCTGAATCTTCATGGGAAGATCGGGTGCTTGCTGAGCATTCTGGGCTCCACGGTTATGGTCATCCACGCGCCGAAGGAAGAGGAGATCGAGACGTTAAACGAGATGTCACACAAGCTTGGGGATCCGGGTAAGAACCAAGAAAAGCTTCACTAGTCTCACTGCCTTTTTACTCCTTAATTTACTTACTTTTTAATTTTAATCCAAACTTGAAGCTTTGTCTGGTGTGTTCAGTGGTTAGAGCGTCAGCCCGCACAAGGAGGGGTTGAGGGTTTAATTCCCGGTCAAGGGCACATACCTGGGTTGCAGGTTCAGTCTTTGGCCCGGATCAGGGCGCCTGTGGGAAGCAACCAATTGATGTGTCTCTCGCATCAGTGTTTCTTTCTCTCCCCTCCCCTGCCCTCACCTCCACCCTCCCTTCCACTCTAAATAAATCAATGGAAAAAATAGACTCGGTGCCGAAACCGGTTTGGCTCAGTGGATAGAGCGTCGGCCTGCGGACTAAAGGGTCCCGGGTTCGATTCCAGTCAAGGGCATGTACCTTGGTTGCGGGCACATCCCCGGTGGGGGGTGTGCAGGAGGCAGCTGATCGATGTTTCTCTCTCATCGATGTTTCTAACTCTCTATCCCTCTCCCTTCCTCTCTGTAAAAAATCAATAAAATATATTTTAAAAAAAAATAGACTCGGGTGAGGGCTTAGAGGAACAGTTACGTGTGTACGAAGAGGCAGGTGGTTCCGCATGGCTGGTTACTTCCTCGGTGGTAGGCACTACCTGTTGCATCGCTTACCTGTTGTCTGTCTGGTTTTGCTTCAATGGTTTGTTTACATTATCAGTACATAATTTTTATTCTCAGCTTAACATATAACATGTCGATTACTTTTTCTTTGTTTTCATATTTCAGTGGAGTCAGTATACACATTAGATGGGTTTCGTGTGCACGAAGCGTGATCTGACGTGTGCGTGCCTCATGGTGTGGTGGCCACACTAGGTTGTGTCTCGTGCAGACTTACCGCTTCCCCCCATCCTCCCCTGGCAGCCAGGCCCTTTGGTGTGGCTCTTCCTGTTTTAAGTTTTCCCTGAGCAGATAGTGACCTCAGGTGTCTGCTTCGTTTTCTATGAAAGTGAGTCCATCCGTCCGGGATGCTCGCCCAGAGGTCTGAGTCTCTGGGTCATTTCAGACACTGAGTTCTTCTTGCCGTCTCTGCTCTTGGGAGCCTCTCCCAGAGCCTGCTGGCCGCGCGCTCACTGCTGCCGGGGCTGCCAGCAGGCGTCACCCTGGTTTCCTTCATCAGCATCCGGGTCCCTGGACCTCTTGTCCCCTGAGTCCTGGGTTTGCCCCTCCTTCTGCTGGAGCCACTTTGGCAGGAGGCGCCAGAAGCACAGAAGAGACGGACTTTGTGCATCCGCGCTCATATCGAAACGTCTCTCGTCTGCCTTGTCTCCTCACTTGGTTGCTGACAAGCCAGACGCAGTTGGTCCTTTATCTTTGTTTTATATGTAATCAGTCATTTGACTTGGAGGACCTTTTAGGGTGTCCACTGCCGGAAATTTGCCTAGATGTGGGTCAGTTTTTATCCATTGTGCTGGGTAGTTGGTGGTTAGTTGGTGGTTTTTTTGTTTTGTCTTTGTACAAAAATATTTATTTTGTACAAAAAAATAAGTGTTGCCTAGAGGGGAGGGAATAGGGAGAGGCTCTGGTGCTAAAAGGGAATAAATAACTAGATAACCACTTTTTTAAAAGTGAGATTTAAATCAGACCTCGAAAGAAGCCCAGGGGGCAGGAGTGTGTGAGCTGTGGGGTGGGAGCAGGTCTGACTGGAGCAGAGGGGATAGAAAGCAGAGTGGGAAGTCGGGCTCAAGAGTGAGGGTGGGATGACATGGTGACGGTCTGCAAAGCCCGACAAAGGAATTGAAACCAGGCTGACGTAGGTAGGAGAGGCCGGGAAGGCTGTGAGGAAGGTGAAGTCAGGAGGCGGGAGGAGGCGAGTTCTGGGGGGAGGCTGAGCACAGAGGATGGGGGCCTGGGACCTGCTAGCTCTGGAGTGGAGGCTGGAGACACCAGGTCCGTCCTGGCTGCCTCAGGCACAGCAGACAGGAAGTCAGGAAGACATCAGGCCCAGGAGTGACCCATTTCTCACCTGGAAATCCACTCCCAGGAAGGGATCCAGGTGCTTGCGCCACAGGGGCTGCTGGGTGCTCCCAGGTCAGAGTTGGCAGGAATCTGTTCCATCTTCTGACTGAAGTTTGATGAGCCTGTTGCTGAGGCAGCAGCAGAAGCTGGTTTTTTGTTTGTTTGTTTGTTTTTAAATATATTTTTATTGATTTCAGAGAGGAAGGGAGAGGGAACGAGAGAGAGAAACATGTATGATGAGAGAGAACCATGGACTGGCTGCCTCCTGCACGCCCCCCACTGGGGATCGAGCCTGCAACCCAGGCATGTGTCCTTGACCGGAATCGAACCCAGGACCCTTCAGTCCACAGGCCAACGCTCTGTCCACTGAGCCACACCAGCTAGGGCAGAAGAAGCTGTTTTTATTGTAGGGCCACCCCTCTCCTTCCTATCGAGTTAATATTTTGTTTTGGCTTCTAAGTTTCCTTTTAGTGTTTAAACATTTGGCTAAATAAACCTTGTGTCGCCCGGCCTGTGTGCCTCAGCAATTGAGTGTCGACATTTGAACCAGGAAGTCACTGGTTGGATTCCTGGTCAGGGCACGTGCCTGGGTTGTGGGCTCGATCCCCAGTAGGGGGCGTGCAACAGGCAGCCAATGGCTGACGTTTCTCTCTCCTTGATGTTTCTATCCCTCTCCCTTCCTCTCTAAAAAACAAACATTAGTAAAGACATAAATGTAACTTGTCTTTGCCTCCTCCAGGTTTTGTGGTCTTCGCAACACTTGTGGTCATTGTGTCCTTGATACTAATCTTCGTGGTGGGACCCCGCCATGGACAGACGAACATTCTCGTGTACATCACGATCTGCTCTGTGATCGGAGCGTTTTCCGTCTCCTGTGTGAAGGGCCTGGGCATAGCGATCAAGGAGCTGTTCGCTGGCAAGCCTGTGCTGCAGCACCCCCTGGCCTGGGCCCTGCTGCTGAGCCTCGTGGTCTGTGTGAGCACGCAGATCAACTACCTGAACAGGGCCCTGGACATATTCAACACCTCCCTCGTCACCCCCATCTACTACGTCTTCTTCACCACCTCGGTGCTGACCTGCTCGGCTATCCTCTTTAAGGAGTGGCAGGACATGCCTGTGGACGACATCATCGGCACCTTGAGTGGCTTCTGCACCATCATCGTGGGGATATTCTTGCTGCACGCCTTCAAAGACGTCAGCTTCAGTCTAGCCAGCCTTCCCGTGTCTTTCCGAAAAGATGAAAAAGCGATGAACGGCAATCTCACTAACATGTACGAAGTTCTTAATAATAACGAAGAAAGTTTAGAAAGTTTAACCTGCGGGATTGAACAGCACACTGGGGAGAATGTCTCCCGAAGAAATGGAAACCTGACAGCTTTTTAAGAAAGCGAGAATCAAAAGTTGATCGTTGTTGTTATAAAGTGAATTTGAGATTCAGAATGTGTCGGGAAAAGCGGTATTCTCAAATAATGTTCTCTAGAGACAATCTTTTTTAAGGTTTCACTAATTTGGACCAAGAAATTACTTTTCTTATATTTAAATGATGGTAGCTCACTAAAATAACCTCAGTACCTGGCCAATTTTTGTTAACATTGTATTATTGTAGCGGTATTAAAATTTTTCTTTCACCAAAATCTAAGTGCGCTAATGGTAGTTTTAAGTCTATAAAAATGCTTTGTTTTTTTCATTGGGGATGAAAGTATGACGTGTACACATTTGTCATCGCCATTCTTGTCAGTCCCTGGCCGTCTTAAGTCATTTTTATTTTTAAAAAAGAACAAAGATAATAGCCTGTGATTTACCTACAAAATGCCTCCTGTCTGAGGAATTATCTTAATTTTGAAATTAAGATAGAGAATCCTCTGAGTGACTGAGGATAACTCGCTGGCACAACAGAGAGCAGATCACCCCACAGAGCACTGCTGTCCTGGGACTTGTCCCTGCACAGAGGTGGCCGTCCTGGGTGGCACCCGGTGCAAAGCCAGGACACGCTGCTCTGCCCGGCTGCCCGCAGTTTTACTCTGATCCCTCCGTACCCGGACCTGGGTTACGTCCGCTCTGGTACTTTCCAGGATACTTTCATAATGAGTCATTGCCCTTAAATCTTCTCACAACCTGGGAAAGACAGTCAGAAGACACAGGTAATTTTTGAAATCTAGTTCATGTTATAATAAAAAGACAAATTGAAACAAATTTCTTTCTAAGTCTGAATGTTTATAGAACAAACTGGAAAATGTTTGTAAAATCTGATTTCCTTCCAGTCGTTGTACTTGGCTCACGAGTTCTTTTAAAAAGTCCTGGCCAGTGTGGGTCAGTGGTTAGAGTGTCAGCCACACACAGGAGGGTCTTGGGTTCGATTTTCAGTCAAGGGCACAACCTGGGTTGCAGGTCTGCTCCCCATCCCCAGTCACCCTGGTCCAGGTACTTGCAAGAGGCGAGTGATCATTGTATCTGTCACACGGATATTTCTCTCTTCCTCAGTAAGCTTGTGATGAGAAAAGGCATAAAGTGTGAAGACACGTTTTTGCAGGACAAGGCTTGAAGTCGAGTTATTCTGAGGATGGTCATTTCTAAGGGGATGCAAGAGGTTTGTGCAAATTGTAGACAGGTTTGTGAGGTGTGTGAATGTTTTAAGTTCGTAGAAAAAAACCCAGTCAGGCTCCAAGCCCTTCCTCCACCTAATTTGTCTCTGCAGGACCTAGAATTGCATTCATTACGCTTCCTCTTGCCCTTTTTGGTGCCAGGGAAACGCTGTCTGTCCTGCTGAGGAGTCAGTCCTTCGTCACGATGCGTCTCCTCAGCGCTGTGATGAAAGGTAAACCTGTTCTCTGGACACAGTCACCGGCCCCAGGCGAGACCTAGTGACCCAAGGGGCCCCTTCTCTCCTAGTATTTCTACAACCCCACTCTTGTCATGTCACATCTTGGGCCACCGGGTGTCGACCTTTTCAATGAGCCAAAGCTGCCCCAGCCAGGCTCTCCCGTTGCTTGATTCCCCAGATTGGAGGCTAGATTTTCTGATTCCACTGCTCATTCACAACTGCTAGGAGCGGGTGGAGAGGGGGAGGAAGTCCGGAGGCCAGAGGCTGTGAGAGCTGCTTTCTGGGTCCATGGGAGGACGTCCTGCCCAGACGGGGACCTGGTCATGTCACCCCCGATCCCCCACCTGCCCAGTGTGGCTCCAACCGACTGAGCCACACCGAATGGCTTTCTTTTTACTTAACATAGTGTTTTCATGGATCAGGGGTATAACATTTTAGTGGAATCATTGATAATAAAGTAAATGCCTGTGAATGTGGTATTTAGGCTCCTTTTTCTTTCCCCATTGTTCTAGTGGTCCCACACGGCCCAATGTAGGCCTTAAGCCAACAGCAGAAGCACTGCCCCCATGGGCATAAAATGGCACATTTGCCTTATGATTCACATCGGGACCAACATAAAAAGCAATATTTGATTAGGACAATTGGAGTCTCCACTATCAGTACCTGGTTAAACACTTCTAGTTACATATGGACGGTTTATTTCAAATACTACCCCAGAACAAAACGTGTGTAACATATATAGGATGTCCTTCAATAAGTTACTGACTATAGTGTACACGTCTACGGATCTATAGATTCATTACACTAGAACTCCAAGGACGCGCTCAGCCAATTCCTGTGCAAACATGATCCTCTGCTGCCCTCCTGTGGCCGTTTTGAGGAATAGCACCTTGTGTCTCTGTCCGCGGTGCTGAAACTCCGGGCAGAAATCCCTGGTTCTGCTTCCAACGGGAGGACAAATGCTTGCCTGCCTCGTTGTCTCTGATAGGGAGACTTCCCTCCCACCCAGGACTTGGGACACTCACGGGCACTGACCCCAGAGCTGCCCCTTCGGAGGGTGTGGAGGAAAGGGGGGATCCGGTCACCGCCTCCCAGCTCCCCAGCTCCCCAAGGAAAACCTCTCCTACTTGGCAGGTCCCCTCAGGCACGTGGTCGCCCTCTCCATTCTGTTGGCTAGCTTAGCCTTCCCCCCAACTGCCTTAGAACTGAGCCCAGCAGCCCCAATTCTAAGGAGCCGTTTCTGTGGAGGGTTCCTTTTTAGATGGGAAATGAAATTCGATGAGGTCTGAGCTGGAAGAGCCATAGGCTGGGAGTCATTTAACAAAAGATTGCGCGGGGGTGGGGGGAGGGAGGGACGGCCAATCAGGGAAAAAGGAGATATGTAAAACTTTAGACAATAAATAAGACGGGGGGGGGGGGATTGCATTCCCACGTGAGGAATGTGAACCTCCGTCCCTGGGATGATGGAGGGCTGGGAGCCCAGGCCTGGGGGTGGGCACCTGAGACTCTCAGAAGCGCTCCTTGAACCCCAGCTCCCGGCTCAGGTGTTCCCACCTCGACCCAGTCCTCCCAGAGCACCTCGGGCCCAGGTGAAATCTGCCAGTCGGGCTCTTGCTTTCTGCTGGTCTCAGCTGACTCGTGAGGAGCCCTGAGTAATCAGGCTGATGAGGCCCAGGCAGGGCCTGTGGGCGTTGGGAGGTGGGCTCTCTCGCCCATGGCTGGAGGGTAGCTTCCCGGGTCCCACCCGCCGGGCCCCACGGCCCCCCAGGCCTCGAGTCGGGAGCACACGCATCCCCAGGTGGCTCAGCACCTCCGGTGAGTACCTCTGGGGGGTGGGAGGTGGATGAAAGGTTTGCACAATGAAGTGCTCGCTCACGTTTGAAATGGCGTCCCCCACCCCCAACCCCCCACCGCCAGGATCTGGTGGGAATCCCAGGTCTGAGGCCTCGGTTTGACTCTATGATGAGATGGAAGTGTGTTGAACGCGTTCTGACAGGAGAAAGCAGATGGCATCTTTGGAGTATCGGCACGCCTCGATTTGTTGAATGTATCGTTTCCAGGTTGCAATGTTTAGGCTTTATCTTAATCCCCAGCTTTTCCTCCAACTTCCATTTCAACGTGAGCAATCTCGCTTCCTTTTGATGGAACGGGAACGTTCTCCGGGACGGGGTGCTCAGCCGTGTGTATGTGTGTACAGAAGGTTTAAGTGAAATAGTGTAAACATTCATGAACCAGAATCCTCACTGTGACTAAGGGGGGAAAAGTGGTTGAAGTAAAATCTGATACCTTTTGGAGGGCGAATAGGAGGAGATTGGACAGTTGCCAGTTTTATTTTAAATATGTTTTTATTGATCTGAGACAGAGAGGAATGAAGAGGGAAAGATAAACATTGATGTGAGAGAAAAAACATCAATCAGCTGACGTGCGTGCCCTGACCAGGAATCGAACCCTGACCTCGTGGTTCATAGGTCAACACTCAATCACTGAGCCACGCCAGATGGGCTCTGTGTTGCTGTTTGGATTCCTGATTATAAGAAACAGAATAAAGCCCTGGCCAGGTAGCTCTGTTGGTTAGAGCCTCATCCCCATACGCCAAGGTTGAGGGTTTGATCCCCACTCAGGGCACAGACAAGAATCAGCCAATGGATACATCAATCAGTGGAACAACAAATTGATGTTTCTCTCTCCCTCTCCTTTCCTCTCTCTCTGTCTCTAATTCAATCAATAATTTTTTTTTAAACTTCTTAATGTGCTAGGGGTTGACAGGAGAAAAATTTAAGGCAACTGATTCGTTTGAACTTGACATTAACGTTCAGCCTTCCTATTCAATAGCATTTCAAGGTTGGCAGCGTCTTTACCCATTACCTCGGCAACACTATTTTTTAATTGATGGGGAAACTGAGGCCCGATGCTAAGTTGTTTGTTCAGGAGTAGGATGGCTAACTAGGGAAACCGTCAGAGCCAGCTCAGGGAGTGTGGTGGGGGCATCCCAGTAGCAGGACTAAGGGGCGCAGTGTGGGTGCGGCAGGAATTATATGGGGGGCAGTAGAGGCAGGGACACGGGGCGGCGCAGAGCCTCCACGTCATAATGAGGGGGTGCTATGAGGGGTATGGCAAGATGGGGGTGGAGACATCACAGAGGGGGGCTATGGGTGCAGTGTGGGGTGGGCAGGGTGCTGGGGCACAGGACAGGAAGATGCAGGGGTCCCCCACAGAGGATAGGGGGCTGCGGCAGCCAGCTCAGGGTGCAGGGTGGGATGAAGGGCCCAGTGCAGGGTGCAGCACAGGTTATAATGGGGCTTGCACTGGTAGGGGCGGGTCATGTGGTGCAGAGCGGAGGCGTCCTAATTGGGGGGACTATAGGGGGCCATCTCGCATGGGGAGCTCAGCAGGGTACAGTGTGGGGGTAGGCGGGTGAGGGGGAGGCAGAGGGTGGAAAAGTGCGGGGGTCCCACAGCGCAGGGTGGGTGGGGAGGGCATCACAGGAGGAGTGCTGAAGGGCGCAGTGCGGGGTGCAGCAGCAGTTATAATGGGGGCCTGTGAGGAGCGGGGCCACAACACAGGGAGGGGGAGGGGGGCAGAGGCATCAAATGGGGTGCTATGAGGTGCGGCGCTGGATGGGGATTGGCGACATCACAAGGGAGGGCTATGGGGTGCAGCCCCGGTGGGCGGGGTGGGGCACAGGGTAGTGGGGGCAATGAGGGCCACAGAGAACCACAGCTATGCAGTCTCTGGGCCCTCCCTTTGCAGGGCTGGGCGGGAGGAGGCGCAGAACCCAGAGTGGTGACTTCAGTCCCCCAAGGACGGAATGATCGCCGCCCAGGCCTGCCTGGCTGATTTGCGGGGTAGAATTTTTGGTCGTGGTCACGGGGCTTTAGCTGGGACTTCAGCCCCACAGAGGCGCAAAGTGTTATTCCTAGAATGCCCACAGGAGGGCAGCAGAGGATCATTTTTGCGCGGCAATGTGCTGACAGCGTCCTTTGAGGTCCAGAGTAAGAAGGACCAGTTGTACCGGTTAATAACGCGGATGTGTAATCAAAGAAAACACGACAATTTCAAGAGAAACATCAGAAGTGCTTTGTTCAAAGTAATGTCCATTGCTAGGTCCACATTTACCCCATCTTTCAGGGAATTTGTGGATACCGTCCCAATAGAACTTTTCTTGTTTTGAGGCAGACCATTCAGAGACCCCATTTTCCACTTCTTTGTACGTTTTGAAGTGCCGCTCAGAAAGTGCGTGTGCCATCGATCAGAACAAGTGGTCATCTGAAGGAACAAGGTCTGGTGAATACGGCGGGTGGGTTAATACTTCCCAGGCAAGATCTTTTTTAACGTGTCTTTAACTGGTTTTGAAGTGTGTGATGGTGCGTCATCACGAAGCAAAATTACTTTGCCGTGTCTTCTGGCCCATTCGGTTGTTTCACGATCAAACCGTGGTTGAAATTGACCTGGACATTCTTTGTCTATCACATCGAAATCAATACTTTAAAAGCGCTTAAACCAGCGTTCACAAGTATCTTGAGAGGAAGCATGTTCACTATAAGATTTCCAAAGTAGCCAAAGCCGGTTTGGCTCAGTGGATAGAGCGTCGGCCTGCGGACTGAAAGGTCCCGGGTTCGATTCCGGTAAAGGGCATGTACCTGGGTTGCGGGCACATCCCCAGTAGGAGATGTGCAGGAGGCAGCTGATCGAATGTTTCTAACTATCTCTCGCCCTTCCTCTCTGTAAAAAATCAATAAAATATACTTTAAAAAAAAGATTTCCAAAGTATACGATAACTTTCAGCAGCACTTTTCTTCAAAATAATGTAATGCATTAAATCTTCCTGCAAATGCTCTTTATCTGACATGAAGTTTGACATTTTTTAAGCATAAAAATATCTACGATGTTAACACCTTCTAAAAATTTGACATGAATTTTTGAAGCTTGTTGTCAATACAACAAAATAGCATACATATCAAATCACATATATATACAGGATATGTGTAACCCCATCTATTGAAAAAAATCAGCATTATCACCTGGTACACCTGGAAGGATGTTCACCTTATGGTTTTGTGAAAGACCCTTCCTCCTCCATCAGTTTATTTCATATGTAGTTACTGAGCCTGGCTTGTGATCTTTGCTAGGTTCTGGGATTCAAAGGGAATAAGCACTAGATTTTCCCTATAAAAGTGACCCTTTGGCTAGGGAAACTGACATGCAAACCCTAGTTTCTCAGAGCTGCGATGCCCATACAAAGTGCGGGTAGAAAGGAAGATTTATGTCCCTTAGGGCGGCTGGGAATGGTTTCCAATATATACACGTTTACACTTAATTTTAATCCTCACCCAAGGATATTTTTCCATTGATTTTTTAAAGTATACTTTTATTAATTTCAGACAGGAAGGAGGAGGGAGAGAGAGAGATAGAAACTTCAATACTGAAAGAGAATCATTAATCAGCTGCAACCTGCAAACCCCGAACTGGGGATAAAGTCAACAACTCGGGAATGTACCCTTGGCCAGAATCAAACCAGGAATCGAACCCGGAATCCTTCAGTCTTCAGGACACTGCTCTATCCACTGAGCCAAACCGGCTAGGGCTCCATTGATTTTTAGAGAGAATGGACGAGAGAGGGAAAGACAGAGAGAATATCAAATATCACATCGATTGGCTGCCCCATCGATTGGTTGCTCCAAACCCGGGCCTTGTCCAGGAAGGAGCCTGCAACCCAGGTTTGTGCCCTTGACCTGAGTCAAACCCGTGGCCCTTTAGTCCTCAAGCAAGCGCTCTATCCACTGAGCCTACCATCTAGATCTCCAATTTACCTTTATAAAAGTGAATGGAATCAGTAGCTGGTGTCGCTCAGTGATTTGAGCATCAGCCTGCCGGACAGACACTCACCACACTCCAGTTAAGGAGGGCACCGAGGAACACCTTAGGCAGGTTGGCGGAGAACCTCAGTGCAGCAGTCTCTGGTGCCTCCCATTACAAGACTGGGGCGGGAAGAGGCGCAGAACCCAGAGTGGTGACTTCATTCCCGCCAGGGACAGAATGATCGCCGCCCTGGCCTGCCTGGCTGATTTGCAGGGTAGAATTTTTGGTCGTGGTCACGGGGCTTTAGCTGAGACTTCAGCACCATGGACAGAGGCGCAAGGTGTTGTTTCCCGGAATGGCCACAGGAGGGCAGCAGAGGATCATTTTTGCGCGCTGATGTGCTGACAGCGTCCTTCCAAGTTTCCTGTAAGAAGTTTATGGATCCGTAGTCGTGTGCCGTATAATGAGTCACTTACTTGAAGGACAGTGCATATATGTTGTACATGTTTTATTCCTGCGTAGGATCTAAAATAAATTATCCGTATGCCACCAGAAGTTTGGAATTAGGCACTGCTAGTGAATGAGTATATGCACACATAAACGGCTACACCTTTCCCTGTGTCTGTTAACAATGTCTCCAACAGTCATATGAGGCATGGTGGCCGGGTCACGTTAAAGGGCACCTCTGCCCAGCAGTTCCGCGGGCCTCCTTTGCAAGGCTGGGGACGGGTGAGGTGCAGAACCCCGCCTTGTTATGTTTGTGCACGGTTCTTTGTTTTGGTTTGTTTTATTTTCTGGGTAGAATTCTTGGTGAGGATCGCATGGCAGACAGTTGTAATCCCAGTACCCTGAAAAGGGGGGCAATAGGGGGCGACCATGTTCCTCAGGGGTCCTGCAAAGTAGGAGGAGAGGTTTTCCTGGAGGAGCAGGTGAGCTGGGAGGCGGTGACTGGATCCCCCCTTTCCTCCACACACTCCAAAGGGGCAGTTCTGGGGTCAGTGCCCGTGAGTGTCCCGAGAACCTGGGTGACAGGGAAGTCTCCCTATCGGAGACAACGAGGCAGGCAAGCATCTATCCTCCCGTCGGACTTGGCTCCGCCTGGTTTGGAAGCAGAACCAGGGATTTCCGCCTCGAATTAAGATCAGTAACGTAGACAGAGACAAAGCTGCGGCTGTCCTGAGAGGCTTGTGTGAGGAAATGTTGACTGGGACACGATTCTCTTCACGAATTCAGTTCCAGGGGGTGTGAGCCCGTTCTTCCAGATGGTGTTGGTGCCTTCCCCACCCCCAAATCTTCTTACTGTACCCCCTTTTCTCTAGCAGAGTTTCCTAACCTGAAGTGTTAAGAGATGAAATAGGATGTCCACCTTCTGGTTTTGTGAACGACCCTTCCTCCTCCATCAGTTTATTTCACATGTAGTTCCTGAGCCTGGCTTGTGATCTTTGCTAGATTCTGGGATTTCCTGAGGGAAGAAGCACTAGATTCTCCTTATAAAAGCGACCTTTTGGCTAGGGAAACGGACATGCAAACCCCAGTTTCTCCCAGGTGCGATTCCACAGATATGCCCATACAAAGTGCAGTAGAAGGAAATGTTTATGTCCCTTAGGGTGGCTGGGAATGGTTTCGAATATATATATGGTTGCACTTAATTTTAATCCTCACCCAAGGATGTTTTTCCATTGATTTTTAAAAGTATACTTTTATTGATTTCAGAGAGGAAGGAAGAGGGAGAGAGAGATAGACCTTTCAATGATGAAAGAGAATGATTGATCAGCTGCCACCTGCACACCCCCTACTGGGGATCAAGCCAACAACCCGGGCCAGAATCAAACCAGGGGGGTCGAACCCGGGACCCTTCAGTCCGCAGGCTGACGCTCTACCCACTGAGCCAAACCGGCTAGGGCTCCATTGATCTTTAGAGAGAATGGACGAGGGAGGGAAAGACAGAGAGAATATCAAATTTCACATCGATTGGTTGCCCCATGCACAAGACCGGACCCGGGCCTTGGCTGGGAAGGAGCCTGCAACCCAGGTATGTGCCCTTGACCTGAATTTAACCCGCGCCCTTTAGTCCTCTAGCCAGCGCTCTATCCACTGAGCCAACCGGGTAGGTCTCAAATTTACCTTTTTAAAAGTGAACGGAATCAGTAGCTGGTGTCGCCCAGTGGTTAGAGCATCAGCTTGCCCGACAGCCACTCACCGCACTCCAGTTAACCAGGGCACCAAGGAACACCTTAGGCAGGGTGGGAGGGCCACGTTCCTGGGAACCTCAGTGCAGCAGTCTCTGTGCCTCCCATTACAAGACTGGGGCGGGAAGAGGCGCAGAACCCAGAGTGGTGACTTCAGTCCATCCAGGGACAGAATGATCGCCCCCCGGGCCTGCCTGGCTGATTTTGCGGGTTTTTTTTTTCAGGGTAGAATTTTTGGTAGTGTTCACAGGGCTTTAAGCTGGGACGTCAGCACCATGGACAGAGGCGCAAGGTGTTGTTTCCCAGAATGGCCACAGGAGGGCAGCAGAGGATCATTTTTGAGCCTTAATGTGCTGACAGTGTCCTTCCAAGTCTCCTGTAAGAAGTATATGGATCCGTAGTCGTGTGCCGTATAATGAGTCACTTACTTGAAGGACAGTGCATATATGTTGTACATGTTTTATTCCTGTGTAGGATCTAAAATAAATTATCCGTATGCCACCGGAAGTTTGGAATTAGGTACTGATAAAACAGCTACACCTTTCCCTGTGTTTGTTAAAAATGTCTCCAAAGGTCATATCAGGCAGGGTGGCCGGGTCACCTTATAGGGAACCTCTGCCCAGCAGTTCCGGGGGCCTTCCTTTGCAGGGCTGGGGATGGGGGAGGTGCAGAACCCCGCCACGCTGTGTTTGTGCAGGGTTCTTTTTGTTTGTTTGTTTGATTTTGTGGGTAGAATTCCTGGTGAGGATCGCATGGGCGACAGTTGCAATTCCGGTGCCCTGAAAAGCCCGGGCAATAGGGGGTGACCATGTTCCTCATGTGTTGAGTTGGTATTTAGGGATCGTTTTATGAGTGACAGTTGAAACTGATGAAATAAAGATGGACTCTTCCCACACAGATAAAATGGATGTTGTTTGAAGAAGGCAGTGGCTGTCCCATCACCCTGCTCTCCAGGCTCGGGGAACAGTAACTGGCACCTACAGAAAGAGAGGACATCAAAGACAAGTTTCCCCTCCTGAACACAGTGGGGCATTGACCGGCGATGATTACAGACTAAGCAAAGGTAAATCCACTTGAATGACAGGGATTTCCTGGGGGTTAAAAAAATAAGATCTTGTCTAAAAATACACCAGCATCTTCATTTTCTTTTTAAATTAATTTCAGAGAGGAAGGGAGAGGAAGAGAAATAGAAACATCAATGCAGAGAGAGCAGCACTGATTGATTGGTTGCATCCTGTGCTCACGGAATGGGGACCCAGCCATCAAAACCAGCAGGTGCTCTGAAGAGGAATCCACCTTGACCTCCTGGTTCAGAAGTAGAAACTCAAACACGAGCCACGCCAGCTGGGAAAGGTATAATTTTAAGACACTAGTACAATCTTTCCTGACATTAGCGTACCTTAGCATAGCATGGTTTAGAAGAGTGAGGGAGATTAGACCTTCGAGGACCTTGCCTAGAGTATCTTAGCTTAGTGCAAGAGAAGAGACCTGTGAGGCACTAGCTGAGCTAAGCATACCTTAGAGGAACATAGGTTAGTGAGGAACATGAGACTTTCAAGGACCTAGCTTAGCGTAACCCGGCATAGAGTACTGTAGGTTAGTGAGAGAGACTAGACCTTCGAGGAACTACCTTAACCTACAGTAACCTTAGGCTAGTGAGGCACGACACCATTGCAGACCTGACTAAGTTTAGCATTACATAGAATAGCCAAGGGACCTTTGATACCTGGCTAGGGATAGCTTACCCCAGAGGAGCCTAGGTTACTGAGGCACATGACACCATGGCAGACATGACTTAGCTTACCCCAGAGTAGCCTAGCTTACGGAGGCAGAGGAGACCATTGCGGACTTAGCATAGCTTACGTTAGGCTAGAGTAGCTGAGAGATATTAGAGGACCTAGCGGAGCTAAGTTTAGCTTAGGCTAGAGTAGCTGAGAAACGTAAGAGGACCTAGGTTAGCTTAGCTTAGCCTTAAGTAGCCTAGGATAGCGAGGCAGACTAGACCATTGCTGACTTAGGTAGCTTAGCTTAGGCCAGAGTAGCTGAGGGACCTTACAGGACCTAGCATAGCTTAGCCTAGCCTAGAGTAGCGAGGTTAGGGACGCGAGATGAGACCATTGCGGACCTAGCTTAGCTTAGCCTAAGC
>NW_005872200.1:23049-24748 GCF_000147115.1 Myotis lucifugus
TAGTCGTGTGCCGTATAATGAGTCACTTACTTGAAGGACAGTGCATATATGTTGTACATGTTTTATTCCTGTGTAGGATCTAAAATAAATTATCCGTATGCCACCGGAAGTTTGGAATTAGGTACTGATAAAACAGCTACACCTTTCCCTGTGTTTGTTAAAAATGTCTCCAAAGGTCATATCAGGCAGGGTGGCCGGGTCACCTTATAGGGAACCTCTGCCCAGCAGTTCCGGGGGCCTTCCTTTGCAGGGCTGGGGATGGGGGAGGTGCAGAACCCCGCCATGCTGTGTTTGTGCAGGGTTCTTTTTGTTTGTTTGATTTTGTGGGTAGAATTCCTGGTGAGGATCGCATGGGTGACAGTTGCAATTCCGGTGCCCTGAAAAGCCCGGGCAATAGGGGGTGACCATGTTCCTCATGTGTTGAGTTGGTATTTAGGGATCGTTTTATGAGTGACAGTTGAAACTGATGAAATAAAGATGGACTCTTCCCACACAGATAAAATGGATGTTGTTTGAAGAAGGCAGTGGCTGTCCCATCACCCTGCTCTCCAGGCTCGGGGAACAGTAACTGGCACCTACAGAAAGAGAGGACATCAAAGACAAGTTTCCCCTCCTGAACACAGTGGGGCATTGACCGGCGATGATTACAGACTAAGCAAAGGTAAATCCACTTGAATGACAGGGATTTCCTGGGGGTTAAAAAAATAAGATCTTGTCTAAAAATACACCAGCATCTTCATTTTCTTTTTTAATTTTTAAATTAATTTCAGAGAGGAAGGGAGAGGAAGAGAAATAGAAACATCAATGCAGAGAGAGCAGCACTGATTGATTGGTTGCATCCTGTGCTCACGGAATGGGGACCCAGCCATCAAAACCAGCAGGTGCTCTGAAGAGGAATCCACCTTGACCTCCTGGTTCAGAAGTAGAAACTCAAACACGAGCCACGCCAGCTGGGAAAGGTATAATTTTAAGACACTAGTACAATCTTTCCTGACATTAGCGTACCTTAGCATAGCATGGTTTAGAAGAGTGAGGGAGATTAGACCTTCGAGGACCTTGCCTAGAGTATCTTAGCTTAGTGCGAGAGAAGAGACCTTTGAGGCACTAGCTGAGCTAAGCATACCTTAGAGGAACATAGGTTAGTGAGGAACATGAGACTTTCAAGGACCTAGCTTAGCGTAACCCGGCATAGAGTACTGTAGGTTAGTGAGAGAGACTAGACCTTCGAGGAACTACCTTAACCTACAGTAACCTTAGGCTAGTGAGGCACGACACCATTGCAGACCTGACTAAGTTTAGCATTACATAGAATAGCCAAGGGACCTTTGATACCTGGCTAAGGATAGCTTACCCTAGAGGAGCCTAGGTTACTGAGGCACATGACACCATGGCAGACATGACTTAGCTTACCCCAGTGTAGCCTAGCTTACGGAGGCAGAGGAGACCGTTGCGGACTTAGCATAGCTTAGGTTAGGCTAGAGTAGCTGAGAGATATTAGAGGACCTAGCGGAGCTAAGTTTAGCTTAGGCTAGAGTAGCTGAGAAACGTAAGAGGACCTAGGTTAGCTTAGCTTAGCCTTAAGTAGCCTAGGATAGCGAGGCAGACTAGACCATTGCTGACTTAGGTAGCTTAGCTTAGGCCAGAGAAGCTGAGGGACCTTCAGGACCTAGCATAGCTTAGCCTAGCCTAGAAGAGCGAG
>NW_005872200.1:32813-69450 GCF_000147115.1 Myotis lucifugus
ACCTACACCCGCGATGACACGACACGGACACGCCGTCGCTTCCCGAACTCAGTCGCCAAATTCGGGGTGCGCCAGATGGCAGGATGACCTCCGCGTCTGTTACGCTATGTGTGCGCGCGGTGCGGGCTTGGGATGGAGAAAAGACAGGAAGCCCAGGGACCACGCTGATTCCTCTAAAACACACGCTCCCTGTGCCCGGGCCCTTCGGTAACCAGGGTCCCCGCCACCCCCCGCCCTGCGCGCGCCTCTCCAGCGCCACCCAGAACGCAGATGCGCGGTCGAAGGAGGGAGACGAGAGGAGAGAAGGGGAGTGGGCAGGAGAGTTGGAAGCGAAGGGGCAGGGAGAGCGGGCTGGGAGGATGCGGCTGTGAGGGCAACTGCTGGAAGGCATTGTCCCGGGAGCGACACCTGAGGCCCGGGGCCGACAGGGGCCACGGTGTCCAGATCCGAGACGGGAAGGCCCGCCCGCACCCGCCTCAAAGGGAAACCGAGTGGCGGACTCACTCCGTGGGCTGGCCGACCGCGCAGCGGGCTTCCGCTCCGGTCACCGCCGCTCACACTGTCACACAGGCCGAGGGGGCCGACCTCCCCTGCGCTCGCGCGGCCAGCGCCTCCGTCGCCGTCCATTGGGAGCTGCGAGCCCAGTCCGGCAACCTCCCGCCGGGACCAGGGACCGCGCCAAGCGGAAGAGCAAAACCTGGTCGCGGTCGAATGACGCAGGGGCGGCACGCGCAGACTCAGTACAGGGCGGCGAAACCCCTCCCGCACCCGCGGGCTGTCATGTCGACTTCCGGTTTTGTTACCAGGCCCTGATTAGCGGGCTTGGGGGGAATGGGCGTGCCGAGGGGAGAAGTGCAGCAGGCAATATTTTGTAAGATAACGTTCCCTACCAAGTGATCAAAATCACCTGTATTTGCTGCTTACAATGCGAACGCCAACGCGGGGTCAGTGTGTGAAACTGCACTTTAAGCAGCGACCTTAGAGATCCCATACGGAAGCCGTCACTCAGCGGGCCAGGGGCGGGGCTATAGCTGGACCCGGAAGCCAGGAGTATTTGGAAACGCGGAGAGGCGGGACCAAGTGCGGCGGGGCTAAGAGCTGGGGCACGGCTAAGGCCGATCCCGTATGTGTGTGGTGTCGGACAATGCCGATAGGCTGGACCAGGGCTTTAGGCGGAACCAAGTACTAGTGGGCGGGACTAGACCTGATGCCGGATATTCTGGGGTGGCAGACAACGCGGATAGGCTAGACAAGGGCTATAGGCGGGACCAATAGGTGAAGGCGGGACTAAGCCAGAGTTCGGATATCCGGTGCTTCCAGTCAGCACCGATAGGTTGGAAGAATGGAATGGGCGGGAACAAATTGGTATGCAACAACGCGGATAGGCTGGTCCAGGGCTATAGGCGGGACCAAGCGTTACGGGGCGGGACTAGATCTGATCTCGGATATCCGGAGGTGGCAGACAACGCCGATAGGCTGAACCAGGGCTCTGGGCGGGACCAAGTGCTGGAGGCGGGAATCGACCAGATATTAGACATTCGGGGGTGGCAGACAACAGGCATAGGCTGGACCAGGGCTGTGGGCGGGGTGTGTTTGGGAACGCAGGAGGGCTGGACTAATTGCTGGCTGGGTCGGCGGGTACTGCAGTGAGGCCAGAGGGCCCTCGCCAGTGGGGAACAGCGGTGAGGTCAAGAACTTGGGGCGGGGTGGGGCTCAGGTTAGGACCCATTTGGTAGGAAGAATCCGGGAATAATTGCAGGTTGTTGTTTTTTACATTCTGAATAAAATTTATAGCAGACTATTACCATAAAGCTGTGATTCTCAAAGGTGAGAGTGTGCACAAACTTTTCCTTAGTTCTTATTAAAATTCAGTAACTTTGCCCCGGCTGGTTTAGCTCAGTGGATAGAGCGTCAGCCTGCGGCCTGAAGGGTCCCGGGTTCAATTCCAGTCAAGGGCACATGCCTGAATTGTGGGCTCGATCCCCAGTGGGGGGCGTGCAGGAGGCAGCCGATCAGTGATTCTCTCTTATCATTAATGTTTTTCTCTCTCACCCCCTCTCCTTTCCTTTCTGAAATTAATAAAAATATCTTAATAAAAAAATTCAGTAACTTTACTGTGAAACCCCAGAATCTGAGCTTTAACAGGCACACACACATCCCACCCCACCCCCAACAGCACAAACAACAACAAAAGCAACTACAAGAACAACAACAAAACAAACAAAAAATGTTAAACCAGTGATCCCTGGTCCTGGTCGGGGCAAATGGCAGGAGGTAACCAATCAATGTGTCTCTCTCACATGCATGTTTCTCTCTCTGTCTCTTCCCCTCCCTAAAAATCACTGAAAAAATATTCTCAGGTAAGAATTAACAAAACAAACAAACAAAACATGAAACAAAAAAGAACACAATATCTAGCTAATATATCTGTCGGTGCCATTTTTAATCAGACACTAGTGTATGTATGTATGGAGCTAAGCCTTTATAACCAATAAAGATGATTATATGTGTATTAGAGGCCCGATGCATGAAATTTGTCTACGTGAAGGGTACTTAGGCCTGGCTGGCGATCAGGGCCCATCTGTGGGGCAACTGGCAGGGCAATCAGGGCTCCTGCTCTCACCTGCCTTGGCCTGGTGCCGCCCGCTCACCTGCTCCACCATCCTGCCACGTTCCTGCTCTCATCGAGCGATGCCCATGGGGCCGGCAGTGCCTCCACTGCCACCCACTGCCAGTGCCTTGTCGCCGATGCCCACCAAGTTCTTTGTCGCCCCCTGGTGGTCAGCACACATCTAACTCCCAGTTAGTCCAACTCCTACCAGTGGGGACAATGATCATATTAGCCTTTTATTATATAGGATATACTCACATATCAGTGCCTAGTTAAAAACTTCTAGTTACACATATACGGTTTATTTCAAATACTACCCTAGAATAAAACGTGTATAATATATATATGATGTCCTCAAGTACGTTACTGATTATAGTGTACACGTCTATGGATCTATAGACTTATTACTCTCAGCCAATTCCTGTGCAAACATGATCTTCTGCTGCCGTCCTGTGGCCATTCAAGAAATAACATGAGAGCCGCTGTGTCTCTGTCCGCAGTCCTGAGCTTCCAGGCGCAAATTTCTGGCTCTGCTTCAAAACCAGGCGGAGCCAAGTGTGACTGGAAGACAAATGCTTGCATATCTCATTTTCTCTGATAGAGAGACTTCCCTCCCACCCAGGATCCCAGGACACCCACAGGCACTGACCCCACAGCTGCCCCTTTGGAGGGTGTGGAGGAAAGGGGGGATCCTGTCACCACCTCCCAGCTCACCTGCTCTTCAAGGAAAATGTCTCCCCCTACTTGGCATGTCCCCTGGCATGTCACGTGGTTGCCCTCTACTGCCCTGGCTTTTCAGGAAAGTGGAGGTTGCACTGACCCAGTGGTGTCAAGGACAGTGAGTACTTTTCCCAAGAAGCATCTCCATTCAAGTGCTACCACACCACTCTCCTCCCGATAACCTGGCAGTATGAAAATTTATAGAGTATATATTCTGGCATCAGGTCATACAGATATTTTCAGAATAGCAAAAGGTAATTTCTCAACCAGGTTCTCAGCCCTGGTAATCTTTCTGATACACCTGAACAACACTTTCCAAGGGAAGTAAAAGGGCAAAGGGATTCTTTTAGTCCTGGAGAGTCCAGTCATGTTTCTAAGGAATGATTTACACTGACCTTATAGAAGCCTTAATTCCCCTCCCTCATACCAACACAGTGTTTTAACAAATCCAAAGTTTAATGATCAAGCATTACAAAGTAATTTGGACCACAGAGTCAAGCAACCCAAGGCTGGGCTTCCACTTTATCCCCACCAAATGGCCTGCAGAGGTGAGGAGGAAGGAGACAGGCAAGATGAGATGGCATTCTGGTCCTATCAGAAGAGTCTACGTGGTCATGGGAAGGGGCAGACATGGCACTGGGACTTTGAGAGGGGAGGTATTCACAGAAGGTGGGAACTAGTGTGTCAAACTTTGTCTTCTCATAGTTTTCCAGAGACTCCTGCAGAGAAGGGAGCAGAGAGATCCTGTCATCTGAAACATTCCCTGAGCCCTCTATACTCAGGGAGCATGGTCTCTGTGCTGTTCTGCCCCATCCCCTTCTTTCCCGCTTCCTGTTGCTCCCTACTCACCATTCCACCCCTCTGGCCATTTTCCTCCTCATCAGAGTCCAAAACCAAGTCCCCTCTGGTCATGACAGGGCTGCACAGAGATGGAGGACACACTGCAAGAAGGAAACCAGAATTAAGGACTCTTCTAGATGAACACAGGCCCTCAAGAGTTCCAAGAGAGGAGGCTGTCTGATCCCGTCCTGACTCAGTATGCAATCTCCGGGGCTCCATGGAGCAGTCCCCGCAATTCCTGGGGTGGGAACAAGCAAGGAAGAGGGGATGAAGGGAAAGCAGGCAAGGACTGTGCTGCTAGGAGGCAGAAGCAACTGTTCCACTCACGCCTTTTGCTCCGAGGCGGACAAGTCAGCTGGGTTCTCCTTCACAGTCCTTCCACCCAGGGTCTGGGATGGACTCCGAGACTTTCCGGTAGAGGCTGCTTTCGTGCCCACATCACCTGCTGGAACTGCTGTGTGTGTCCCTTGTTCTTTCCTGTTCTGGGTTGATATATGACCTAGGTTGGTGAACTCAGATTCCTAAAGGGGAATAGCATGACTGTGGGGTGCTCTTTATGGCCTACCCTCGTGGATGCCCACTGGGCCTGGGTTTTTCGATGGCCTAGAGGGGCCAAATTGAAGTGGTGGCCAGCCAAAGGTTCTGGGTGCTTTCTTGAGGCTGGTCTCTGAGGAAGGTGTGGGCCGGAGTTGCTTTTTGGCACAGGTTGATGGAGTGCTGATCTTGGTTGCTGAGGAGGACTGGGCTCCATGGACTCTGACATGTTCATTGAATTAGTCACAGAGCACTCTAAAAAGAAAAGAATGTTCCTTATAAAGAGAACAGAGAGTAACACATAAACTCAGTCTGGTTTCTTGGGTCTCAAGCCCATATAATCTTTCTAATGAGCTGGCTGTCTCAAAAGATCTCAGGCTACATATTCCACCCCCAAATTCCTAATATTTCCAGATGGTCCTGGTACCTGGAAGTGGCCACCCCATGTCCACACTATATTGGCTCAAAGCAAAAGAAGATGTGATAGAAATCCCAGGCTGCATCCAGCTCAGCACATCCTGAAGCTGTGGGCAAGAAGAGAGCATGAAGACCACAGTCCTTGATCCAACCACCCTGCCCTCTGCCCTCTGCGTTTTGCCCTAGGAAACCTGCTCTGTGTGGGGGGTAGGCAGTGCGTTTTCCAGCCGACACAAGTATTCAAAAAATAGCTTTTCCATGGCAGCTAGAAAGGGCTCCCCATACTCTTGTTCAAGTTCCTGCCAACAGAAAAAAACCTGGTCAGAAAAGAACTAGAAAAGAAAGCCACATTATAGTTTCCAAAATTCGCTAGTCTCACCAGCAACTTCCAATCCAAATCCTCAGGGGCCTCTGCCAGCAGCTTCACCTGCTGGCGAAAGGCTTCCTGTGCCTCGGAGATGATCTTCAGATCCTGTTCTGTCTGTTGAAGGTAAAAAGGCAGACAAGTTAGAGGCACCAAGGACTCACTGTGGGTGGGGACTGTCCCAGGGATGACTCACAGCTTTGGGGTCCCGCACTACAGTAGGTCCAGACACTGGAAAGTGGAGATACAAGGAATTCAGAACGTGGGCCCAACGCCGGCCCTGGAGGATCAGGTCCACCACCACCTGTGAAGGGGACTGAGCTCAGAATTCCCACTTCGGGGTTGGTTTCCCTTTTGCAACGCTCCCACCCACAGGCGGCCTGTCCTTGTCTGATCCTAGCATCCCGCCCCTTCCCCTCTGCCCGTTCCCGGTCCCAGGGGCTCTCATACCTTGGCCTTTAGGCCCATGCACAGGCGCTCGTGGTGGCGGTAGCGAACCAAGCCGGGAGCAGCAGCGCGCAGGGACCGCAGAAACTCCAACACTCGCGGAAAGTATTCCACGTAGCGTCCGCGCACGGCCCTCCAGCTGGCGGCGGCAGCTAAGCGCAGGGCAGCGGGGCCGGAGCACCGGGGCTCAGCCATGGCAGGCGCGCTCCGCCGCGGGGCGCGGCTTCCGGTGGCCCTCAGAGGCTGTCTGACCCCGCCCGGGGGCGGGGCTTCGCTTCTTTCCTCCCAGAGGCTGTCTGACCCCGCCCAGGGGCGCGGCTTCCGGTGGCCCTCAGAGGCTGTCTGACTCCGCCCAGGGGCGGGGCTTCGCTTCTTTCCTCCCAGAGGCTGTCTGACCCCGCCCAGGGGCGCGGCTTCCGGTGGCCCTGGGAGGCTCTGCGTTTCCGATGGGTCCCCTATGCTTTGCGACCCTCAGCGCCCTTCCATAGGCCGCCAGAACTTTGTAGGTTTTCTCCAATTTGGGCCGGAGCCCGGGTGAAGAATCTAGCGGCTCCAATGGTACCAGGACGCTCGCTCTGCCTTAAACGGCGCCGTCGTCTCGAACCTGAGGGCTGCCGCGCTTCCGGCCCTGCCACCACTTTTTCTTGCCCCGGAAAAGGGCGATAAATGGAAAACCCATGGGTCACCGGTGGAGGGGGTGGGGGGGCGGGGGAACGTGAAGGCGCGTCAGGAAGCCCCGACCCGCCCTCTCCGTCAGATCCTCGGCGGTAGCGTGGCCCCTTCACAGCCGGTCAGGGCCCTCTCGGCCTGCGGTTCTTGGCAAACGTGCATAGAAGTAACGCCCCTCTCTTTGAGGCTTGACTTTCTATTCTGTAAACCCGGATCATGCGCCTTGTCCTCTCCATCATCATCACCCACGGAAATTCCTTAAATCCCAGGTCTCCAAACGGCGCTGCATCTCCCGGTACTGAATGACTGCCTCATTAATGGCGGCCTTCGGGGTAGGACTGCCGCGATCACGGCCGCCTCCAGGCTACTAGTTGCCTCCGTAATTTCGGCCTCCAGGTACTGGCTGCCTCAATACTGGCGGCCTGCAGGTTACTGGCTGCCTCATTAAGAGCGTCCTGTTCGGTACTGGCCGTTTTCGTTAGCGGCGGCTTCCCCTGTACGGACTACCTCAATAATGGCGGCCTCCATGGTAGGGCATGCCGCAATAACGGTGGCCTCTCGCGAGAACACTGAGTCTCGCGACACTCCAGCACCTCGCTGTACGGACTGGCCGCCTCAGTAATGACAGCCTCCAGGTTACGGACTGACATCGTGAACGCACAGGTTCCTGATGTCAGTGCAGCAGCCAAGGCCTCTCTTTGCAGGGCTGGGGCGGGAAGAGGTGCAAAATCCAGACCCATGAAAAAAAAAAAATCCAGACTCATGGCTTCAGTCCATCCAGGGACGGAATGATTGCCGCCCTGGACAGCCTCCATGATTTTGTGGGGTTTTTTTGGTTTTGTTTTGTTGTTTTTTTTGCCCTGGTTAGAATTTTTGGTCGTGTTCACAGGACATTAGCTGGGGTTTCAGCACCACGGACAGCAACACAAAGGTGTTATTCCCTGAATGGCCACAAGAGGGTAGGAGAGGATCGTTTTTGCACAGGAATTGGCTGACAGCATCCTGTGAGGTTTGTGTAGTAAGTACACGCATGTACGTTAGTTGCGGGCAGGGGGTGTGCAGGAGACAGCTGATGAACGTTTCTCTCTCATCGGTGTTTCTAACTCTATTCCTCTCCCTTCCTCTCTGTAAAAAAATCAATAAAATATATATTTTTTAAAATTTATCTTTGGCCCTAACCAGTTTGGCTCAGTGGATAGAGCGCCGGCCTGTGGACTCAAGGGTTCCAGGTTCGATTCCGGTCAAGGGCATGTACCTTGGTTGCAGGCACATACCCAGTAGGGAGTGTGCAGGAGGCAGCTGATCGATGTTTCTCTCTCATCAATGTTTCTAGCTCTCTATCCCTCTCCCTTTCTCTCTGAAAAAAATCAATAAAATATATTTTTAAAAAATTTATCTTTGGATTTGGGTCTCTTATTACATCTTCTATTCTATTCCATTAATTTCTCAATTGGGCACGGCCAGTGTGGCTCAGTGGTTGAGCATCAACCTATAACCAAGAGGTTCAATTAACATCTTAAATCACTTGTGTTTTCCATGAAGTGTTTACTACCTTTGGTGTGGTTTATGACACTTCTAAAACACAGGAATCTGAGTTATGTCAATGTAATCATCACAGTCATTTTTCCCGAGATTCTAGCCTTTCATTATGGGCTGAGGACAGAGACTGCCTCCATCAGAATGCAGGTCCCAAGGTTATCAGTTCACATCAAGAAAACACGTTCAGGTTGAGCGGCACAGGGAACAGCTCGCCCTGCATTTTCAGTAGCACGTGTGTGGGTCCTACCTGGAGTCAGTGATCTGTGTCCACAGACAGAGATAACTTACTCTTCCTCCGAAGCTGTGGTGGGCAAGACTCAGATTCCAAGGACCCAGTCTGTGCACCCAGATAAGCAGAGAAGTGCCTTGTCCAAGCCAACACACACAGGGTGGTCACAGTAAATGAACGACAGCAAGGAGGTTTCATTCCTTTTATTTGTACACCCTTTAAATCATCCCTCACACATTAGATGTTACAAATGGATTCAGTAGAAACGAGGAGTCAAGCTCACTCTTTTCTGAAATAACTGACACAAATAGGGAAGGAAAGAATGACTTTAATTCATAAAAGATCATTAGCAAAAGGCCTAACAAAAGCTAAACAATCTTTAATTTCCACTGTAATTAGTAGCGACTTTTATTACAATTAGCTATCCATGTTCCTTGCTGAAGTCCCTGAACATCACTGATCCCTGGCTGAGGGACACACGGTGACCCCGGTGGCACTTGGACATTTCACAGAAAAACGGAAAATAACTGTAAGAATGGGAAGGCAGCAATTTGCAGCCAATAGTCTCAAACTTCCTAGTTACCAAAAGCATAGACAATTTTAGGCTAGAAAAATAAGTCAATTTTATAAATTTAGGCTTTCAGATCGAAAAGTGCCCTTTCACAGGTACAAGGACACTGACAGAGTCCCTACAAACCTCACTGGCGTGTGACAAGACAACATGCCCTACAGTTACTGATGCAGCCGGGACCGGGACTCCCAGAGCAGCCACAGGCATGTCCTCAGCTGCTGGCCAGGGACTGGTGGATCGGGGGCTGGAAGCAGCGCACGTGCTCCACGGGCGTGCTCTCTCCATCGCCCGACTTCAGGTACTTGTCCAACACGGTGATGATCTCGTCATTAAGAATCTGGAACTTGCGGATTCTCTCCACCATCTTCTTCAAAGGCTGCCACAGGGAAAATGAGATAGATACGTAGACAAATAGATAGATAATGTCTGAGTGTTTTCTAGAATTCAATGACAAACATTTCAGAAAATGAAAACGATAAAAAGATCTAAAGAGCAGCCGAAAGGCACACTCTGACGACCACAAAGGAAGCCAAGAGACCAGGCAGTAGGCCAAGGGCCTGATCGCGGGTCCTGTGAGGCTCCACATTAACACAAAGATCTAAGAACCCTGAAGAGGATAAAAATGGGAGACTTGGTATTTTAACTGTCGGACTGCCTGACTCACCAATTTCATTACGGTTCATTTTGAGAATGAAAGGGAAGCTTCACTCGGCGGCACCTTACGTGCTGGGATGGAAAACATCCCCCGAGAAAACAGTTGTCATAGACTGAAAGCATGCTCTACTGTGAAACTTCACCATAGGACACAGGCTTTTGTCCACGTACCACGTTTTTGATAATCTCGTCTTTGCCATCATGTTTCTGGACTTTAAGCAGATGGTAGCAGAAATCCAGGACAGCAAAGCGCCGCTGTTGCCCAAGGAGAACGATGATCATGCAGCCGGCCCAGTGCAGGCCGTCGCCAAAGCACTGCCTGCGAACAAGAAGCTATCAGCACCTGTGCGGTGTGGCTCAGTGGCTGAGCGTCGACCTGTGAACCAGGAGGTCAGGGTTCAGTCCCGGTCAGGGCACAGGCCAGGATTTCGGGCTTGATCCCCACTGAGGAGTGTCCAGGAGGCAGCTGATCAACAATTCTCTCTCATTACTGATGTTTCTCTCTCTCTCAGTTTCCCTTCCTCTCTCTCTAAAATGAATGGAAAAATATCAAGTGAGGATTAAAAAACAAGAAGGCATGAGCAGAATGGGAGACCAATGAAAGTCTTTCCTGCATCTGTCTCTGTCTCCAGACGTCCACGACCCAGGCATCTGCGGGGAAAACTGGGCAGCTGGTGGCGTGTCCCTGCTCCTGGTGAAGACCCCTTGGGGTTTCTCTGGACCCCATTTCCTAACCTGTTTTTAGGTCACACACCCGCCTTGAAGGACGTCAGGAGGCTGGGGCCCTCGCTGGAGGAACGCACACCCACGTGCCTAAGTTTCCTGGGTCGACTCCCAGAGGCTGAGCCCCGAGTCACGCGAGAACTGCACCTCAGTAGCTTTAAAGCAGCTCAGCGCCCACTTCCCTGTGCCCGGAGCGCACACTTACTCGACCGTGAACTCGTGCGTGCCCACAGGGATGCAGTACACAAACTGCATGGCGCTCCACAGTCTGTGGAACTCGACACACTCGTCCACGTGCATGACCCCGTTGCTGGGCAGAGGCCCGCGCCAGATGGGGTCGTCCAGGAAGGTCCGGATCCGCGTCAGGATGACCTCGAACATGGACAGGCCGCAGCAGAGACGCTCCTTGGTCAGCAGGTCCCCCTCTCTCGCTATGGCAATTTGCTGCGGGAAGGACAGCACGTGATGGGGCCACACGGGAGGTCAAGGGCTGAACCAACAAACCCCGTTTTCTTTCTGACTTAATGGAAAATGACCTTCACTTGCAGAAGCACCAAACAAAATAGACCATTCCCTACGTTTGACACGATTCAGTGGGGTTCACGGACGAGGACAGAGCGATGGTGCCTGCAGAGAACTGCGGCAATGTGTGCAGACACTTCCATCGTCACCACACGGGGCAGGTCTAGGAGCAGCTAATGGGCACAGGCCAGGGACACTGCGTCACAGCCGACAAGTCACAGAAAAGCCCCACAACAAAGCATCGTCTGGTCCAAAAAGGTGACGTGCCCAGACTGAGGACCGCGGAGCTCTACCCAGATACCTGGCCTCCGGTCGGACCCCCCGTCCCTACCCCTTGTCTGTTCTTAAACACCCGGGACCAAGCCTTCTTCACGAGGGATGGACACCAGGAGCAGGCGACACCTCTGCAGACGGCTCACCTGCCAGGGGGTGTTCTACGCACGTTCAAGGGAAGCAGCTGATTCACAATGTGAAATGCCCTGTGACCAGGTCCTGTTACGAACGCCCCCTGGAGACCCTGGGGCCGAGCGGACCTGTCCAACATCCTGATGCCTCCTGGTCTGGGCTCCCCCAGAGCCTGCACACCCAGCCTCACCCAGGCCCGACGTGGACGCCCTAGGAACAGCGACGGCCGACCCAGCTTACCTGAGGGGTCCCCAGTCTCTCAATCAGAGGGACGAGGTGCAGGGGGGCGTACTTGGATTCCAGTCGCTTCATTTTGGCATCGAGTCTCTCTCCCTCTGCAGTGGGAAGAATTAGCGTACACTCTGTCTCTGGTGTGAATGATCACAGCAGTCACAGTTTGTACAAGAAAACAAAGGAAAGGCTGTGAAAGGAACATGGTCCGTGCAGATTATCGCTGAAAATTCATGTGCAGAACCGACTCCTTCGATGTTTTAATTCAAAGCGACAGGAATGACTTTCTGTTCAACCTTCACTTTTGAAAATATAATCAAAGTGAACGTCCAGCCCCTCTGGGTTCACACCCCGCCCCCAGCCCACCTACTGAGAAGCATGTGGAGAGTCCACATCGCAGGGAGCCTCGACGGTTTCCGTTTTCCCGTTTATTTAACTTCCTAGAGCGCCGGCTCCGCGGGGGGTGCGGGCTCACCTTTCACGTGGACCCTCGGCAGGATGTTCTGGAAGGGGGCTGCGTGCAGCAGGTCGCACACTTCCTCTAGCGACTAGGACGGAGCAGAAGGTGGCCTTAGGGAGTCAGTTCATAGGGGACGGACAGAGCCATCCGGGGAAGGTGGCTGGGGACCCTGACCGGCGCGGTGTGAGCGACGCGGTCCACGTACACGCGGACTTCTCCACGGAGACGCCCAGTTCCCGCCATGTGGGGGGTCAGCTCCATAGGGGGGGGTCCCTGTGTGGCTGCGTACCAGGCTCACGCACTAGAACATTCTCACACGCACTACACTGCACCTCTGGGTTTCAAGGGTAGGGAACACAATTAAAGTGAATGTCTAAAGAGTCATGAACCATACGGTGCTGTCCTGCCCTTCCCCCCGAGTCACCCCACAGACGAAGCCTCTCACCACGCCCTCTTTTCCCGGGGGCGATGGCCATGCTGGGGCGGGGCGGGTGCTCGCTCACCAGGCTCTGTTCGATGAGCAGGCAGAAGAGGATGGCGTTGCCCACCTCCCGCAGGTTCTGGAAGCACACGGTCTTCAACTCCGCATACTCCACAATGTCCTTCAGCTGGTGGTGGAAGAACTCCAGGATGCCTGGGGGCGAGAGGGGGGCAGAGTTGGGGGTGTTGGAGGGCCGAGCCCCCACGGCACAGCCTGTGCCCACAGAACACCCTCTGGCACGGCCGCCAGGCCCGGGAAGGAGACGCCACACGCCCTGACACCAACATCTGCCGCAGGGGTGGTCCGTGTAGCAACGGGCACTGCCCCTCGGCTCCACAGCCTCTTTCCCCATCAACCCCGCGCCGTCCAGGGAGACCCTGTGCTCACCGGGGGAGCCATACTCGTGCCGGGGCAGGCGGCAGATCTTGGGCATCACCTCCATCAGCGTCTTCACGTACTGCAGGATGGTGCCCTGCAGCTGCGGAGACAGGGGCTGCGTCAGCCACAGGCCGGGCCCGTCCCTGAGGTGGGGCGGCCCACCGGACCAGTGACATGGGGTCTAAAACGCAGGGCGGCGTGACGAACTGGCAACCCTCTGGGCTGTAAACCAGTGGGTGCAGCCTCGGAAACAGCTCCCAGCGGGAGGCTGTGGACACACGTGTGGCTGGAGGCCTGACCCCGGGAGGGCCGGGCACGAGGAAGCGAGCCCACCAGGCTGGTTTCTGGATTCCTCAGTTCAGAACAGAGACCAGGTCACCGTGGGCACCAACCACCTGCCAAGGGTCACGGCTTTGAGGGAGGTTACACTGGGGTCCCGGCAGGGGTCTGTCATGGGTCACGGCTGTGGAACGACCCCACTCCTCTGTATTCTAATTGCTTTTGGGTCCTGACCTCCATAGTGTAGATTCTGTCATCTTAGAATCCCATCCGCTTCTGCGTTAAGCACTTAAATTACATGGACAGAAACTGAGCTTCAAACTTTCTCTTGATTAGTTTATGAAACATGGAAAGACATGAACATCGATATTGGGCAACAAAGAGTCTTGAAAACAATGGGCTCAGGATTAAGATTTTATCGAGTTCTCTCGGGTGAGGCAGGGAGCACGTAGCCATGACAGTGTCTCACCTGGGGAGGAACTAGTTCCCTTAGTCCCGTGAGCTGCTCTAGCGACTTAACGGGGGGGGGGGGGGGGGGGGGGGGGCCCTGACTGATGGCAGCGGATCGGAGGCACAGGCCACAGCCCGGACCTGCGGTTGGAGTCTGGGGGGCCTGGGGGCAGTCTTGTGGGACTGAGCCCTTAACCGGGGGGATCTGATGGGAACTGAGCTGCATGCCAGCGGGTGTCTGACATTTCGTGGGAGGGGGAAAGCCCCCCCACTGGAGTGGGGGCAGGACCCTTCACGGGGGGGGGGGCGGGGGGAGGAAGTGCACCCGAGGGAAAGTACCAGGCTCTTGACGACCTTCAGCAGCTCCTCCATGACGACCGCGATGCCCTGGTAGCCGAGCAGCCGGCAGATGACCTGGAAGTGCGGGGGCCCCACGAAGTTCCGGTAGCTGCCGTAGATGCTGGAGTAGGCCAGGTTCAGAGCCTGCGGACACAGGACGCCGCCGCATGAGACCTCTCGCGACGCCTTCACAAGGTGGCCCCACGCGAGGTGACGCCTCTGGGCAGCAGGACTGACAGAACCGAGCTGTGGGGAGCCTCTCTCAGAACCAACCCCATGAATCTCCCCCTTGAGATGGCATGGCCCCCCGCCCCCAGGCTGCGCAGATCTGGGGTCAGTCCCAGAACGCCCTCCCTTCAAAGGCCAGGCTTCTGGCTCCTCCTCAACCCCTCAGACGCCGGGGCAGGAGGAAGTGAGGACCCCGACCAGGAAAGCCAGCTCGGCGCCCAGTTCCTCTTTCCCACGGGCTCCTCGGTGCGATAACCGCGCTGCGGGCCGCGCAGCAGGTAGGAGCAGCCTCCCTTTCCCCCCGAAACCCCACGTGTCCTCGGATCCAGGCCGCTCCTACATCGGCCGACCCGGCTTCCCTCTCACCCAATACTCTCCCGGCCGGCCCCACGGGCACGCACTGTTTCTCTCTCAGCTGAAACGGCCTGAAGAGGCCCCTTTGTGTCATTCTGTGAACAGGCTCCTCTCCGCACCTTCGAGGAGGACGTCCTGCCCAAATCTCAGCCCTGAGCTTCCGACCACAGAGCCCAGGGCTGCGCAGCCCACAGGGGACACCACTTCAAAGGGAGCAGCACAAACACACACATCACAGAGGGCACACACATCACAGAGGGCGTGCGGAAGAGGAAGCCGGCCGCGCCCGGCCCTCCCTGAGGAGCTGCCATTAACCCCCCGTGCTATTTCCAGTGGGTGTATCTTTTTTTTTTTTGCTAGAAAGGCAAGAATTTGTTGACTGCAGCAAAAACACATTTAGAACAATGAAACAAGGAAGAGCCTAGAGCAGTGATGGCGAACCTTTTGAGCTCGGCGTGTCAGCATTTTGAAAAACCCTAACTTAACTCTGGTGCCGTGTCACATATAGACATTTTTTGATCTTTGCAACCATAGTAACACAAAGATTTATATGTTTGATATTTATTTTATATATTTAAATGCCATTGAACCAAGAAAAATCAACCAAAAAAATGAGTTCGCGTGTCACCTCTGACACGTGTGTCATAGGTTCGCCATCACTGGCCGAGAAGAAGCAAAAGGAGAGCCCGGCCTGGGCTGCCGTGGTTCCCTGAGAAGTCAGAGCAAAGGGGGCCTTAGAGTCAGGTTCGGGGGGTCCAGGACGACCTGCCGCTGCCCACTGCTCCCCCAGGTGCGAGACCTGGGAGATCCCTCGGAGTTTAGGAGATCCATGCCTGAGGGGGAAGGTGAGGGGGGATGGGAAGGGCATGGCCATGCTCCTTGGAGAGAGAGCATGTTATTATTATTTTTTTACGAATAGTTTATTGATTTTTTTTGGAGAGAGAGGAAGAAAGAGGGAGAGAGAGACACAACCCTGGCATGTGCCCGGGCCTGGAGCTCAACCAGTGACCTTACGGTGCACGAGATGACACGCAACCGACAGAGCCAGGGCTATGGGTGTGTCTTTTGTAATCTGAGTCACTACGTTTGGAGTTTTATTTTTTTTTTTTGACTCAATAAAATACAGCCCTGCTCCCCCCGCAAAAATCAGCTGTGGTGAGATGAGTTGTGCACCCAGTGGACGAAAAGATAAACAAACAAAAGCCCAATAACGTGTTGCCCTGTCTCGGAAGGCTCAGTGGGTGTTGTCCGGTGCACCAAAGGGTTGGCTATTCGAATCCCGGGCCTGGTCAGGGCCAGGCCGGGGCTGCAGGCTCAGGGGCATGCAGGGGGCACCGGATTGACCCTCCAATGTTTCTCTCTCTCTCCCTCCCTCACTTTCTAAAAATCAACCAATCAATAAAACAATAACATTTTATACCTGGCATGATAGAGTTAAACCATTGTAACTGAACTGATTTAAATGAAACTTCAAAATATGCTAAACAGTGAACTTAACGATCATCACACACACACACAGAAAGCCTACCTTGGACCCATGCAAATACTGTGGCTGAGCATTTGGCTGTTTGTCTCTTTGAAATTCTTGGGAAAATGGTAACACTGTCCGAACAAATCTAAATAAGAACAAGGAAAAGGAAAATGTAATGACTTTCAAATATTCATAATTTTTCCATTAAACATCAGTTAAATCTTTCTGCTAATTAACTGAAATAATAATCATAGAAAAACTCAAAGAAATCTAAACTTGAACATGCACGAGATACAAGTTCTGTGAAGGCTGGTAACTGTGCCCAGAGTCAGAAACGAAGAGCATCAGGGAGCCCAGCAAACAGCCTCCGAACCAGGAGAGCCTGGCCCGTGGGCAGCGAGGACACGACCAAGGACCTGGTGGGGCCTGGCCCGTGGGCAGCGAGGACACGACCGAGGACCTGCTGGGGCCTGGCCCGTGGGCAGCGAGGACACGACCGAGGACCTGCTGGGGCCTGGCCCGTGGGCAGCGAGGACACGGCCGAGGACCTGGTGGGGCCTGGCCCGTGGGCAGCGAGGACACGACCCAGGACCTGGTGGAGCCTGGCCCGTGGGCAGCGAGGACACGACCGAGGACCTGGTGGGGCCTGGCCCGTGGGCAGCGAGGACTCGGCAGAGGACCTGGTGGAGCCTGGCCCGTGGGCAGCGAGGACACGACCAAGGACCTGGTGGAGCCTGGCCTGACCAGCTCAGAGCCCTGGGTGGGGCCCCGGGACCGCCTGGAGGGGCTCACCGGTTGGTGGAGCCGTTGTAGCAGTAGTTGGGCAGGAAGTCGTAGTTGAGCTCCCAGAAGACGTGCAGGGTGATCCTCCCATAAGGCGCGGACACGTTGTGGTTGGCCTCCCGGAACATGGCGTCGAAGCTGTCCAGCGACAGGTACCTGCTCAGCAGCTGGTGTGTCATGCGGTTGATTTCCAAGAGGCCGTCCAGCTCCTGCGTGAACACAGGACGGGAGTGAGGACGGAACGGGGCCCAGACAGCGGCACCCACTCCCCACGGGGCGGCGCCATGGGGGGGCGGACGGAGCCGACACACCGGGTGTGGTCAGCGAGCTGGACGAGAATGCGTGAGGCAGGGTCTGCCAGGCACCAGGAGTGGGTTTCTCACGCCCAGGTTTCTCATGCCCCTCCTGCCTGGCCGCGGGGCCCAGTGATTGAGCATCGACCTAGGAACTAGGAGGTCACGCACAGTTTGATTCCTGGTCAGGGCACATGCCCAGGTTGTGGGCTCGATTCCCAGTGTGGGGAGTTGCAGGAGGCAGCTGGTCAATATTTCTCTCTGACATCTATGTTTCTCTCTCTCTCTCTCTCTCTCTCTCTCACCAATAAAAACATATTAAGAAATTTTTAAATGCTGTTGCTTTGGTTTTCTTCTTCAGGGACCATATGATATGTATGATGTGTATGTTGGACCTCTGTTGTCTATCTACCATATGGAATTCTCTTTAGAAGAATTCTCTGGTAAAAGAAGGCCAAGCTTAATTAGTGCCTATGTTTTGATTTCTGGACAAAACACTGAACGTATCATTGGTTCCATGTATCGATAAGGATGAAAATAAAATCAGCTACAATCCTTGGGGCTTGTATCCAATGCTGGGCCGAGCCTGAGGGAAGAAAGGGCACTCACCACGATGGAGGTCAGGTCTTCACTCTCAAACCGTCCGATAGCCAGTTCCAGGGACTTGTACACGGCCACCGAGACGCGCTGGGTGATCAGGCGATTGAGGTCTATGGACCTGCCCAGGAGCTGGGGGTGAGAGGGCGGAGAGCGTGAACTGCTAGAACAATATATGCACACGTCCCCTCTGGAAACTGGAAGAGGAAGACATAATGCACAACATTTAAACATGTTTCGCTCCAACATCAGTGTGTGTCTCTTTCTCCCCCTCTCCCTTTCTCTCTCTAAAAATCATTAAAAAGATAATTAAAAAAAAAAAAAGGAATCCGGGCGGGGCCTGGTGCACAGCGCTGCAAGTCTTCCCTCCAACAGAAACCGTTTCCTTTAAACTGGAAACACTTTATAAGGAAGTTCCCAGTCACCTGACACACGGACTCCTATTCAGATCCCGCGGACGCCAAGGAAACCTCCCCGTTTCAGACGCCGGTCCAGGCCGTGCGGGCCGGGCCTCACCTGCACGTGCCTCTGCTTGAGCAGCGTCTCGTAGCGGTTGGAGGGCGGGAGGTGGATGGTGGCCCCCTGGTTCTTGCATTCGGATCTTAACCGTTTGTCCAGAAGCAAACTGGGAAGGAAGGAAGGGAGGGCATGGCTCACAGGCTCTGAATTTCAATGCGAATATCAGATCGAGTTACCCATGTCCCTTCCCCAAACCACAGAACACACTCACCTTCCAGCCATCACCTTATAATATGCAAATATCTGGTCAGCCAACTTGTAAACAAACTGGTCAAAGCACAGGTTCACCTGAAGAAGAATAAAGCAGACATCACATTTCATTCCCTAAACGGAGATCAGATAACACCTTTGATCTATTCAGGGTGGGGCAAAAGTAGGTTTACAGCTGTGAATACACGAAACACAGAATTTATTGTGTTATTGAATTTATTGGAGTGACATTTGTTAGTAAAATTATACAGGTTCCAGACGGATAGTCTATCATACGTCATCTGTCTATTGTATTGTGGTCCCCACCCCAAGTCAAGTCTCCTTCCATCACCATTTACCCCCCTTTTCCCTGTTCTTCCTGCCCCCACCCCTTCTCTCTGGTCATCATCACAGTGTTGTGTGCGCAGTTTATTCTTGTATTATTATTCTTTGTTAATTGTATTATTTTCCATACGACAACGGTAAACCTACTTTTGCCACACCCTGTAGCAACATGGATGGACGTTGAGGGCATCAGGCTAAGTGAAATAACTGGACAGAGACAAGCACTGTATGGTCTCACGTGTGTGTAATCTTAACAAAACCACACACTCAAATGTAGAAAAGTGAGTGGGGGTTGCCAGAGGCACAGGGGAAGGTGGTCAGAAGGTTTGCACTTCCAGTTTCACAGTAAATATGGCCGGGGATGCAAAGGACGCAAACTGCTACGGCAACTGACAGGGGCTCTTGTTGGGAGGACGCACACGGGAGGCCATCGCTGTGTCTGTAGCACAGGCAGCGCGTGCACGTGTCCGCGCCGTCACACGGGCGAGCTGCCGGGAGGACCGGCTCATCCCCTCCAGCTCCTGCTGTGACGGAGCAGCCGCACAGAGAGGTGCAGACAGAGGGCTGACGCCAAATATCCATGTCAGACATCGTTGCTCTGTTTAACCCTCATTGTGTTAGAGGGAAGGTTTGCTTCCTCCGACCCCCAGACAAAGAACATGGAAGAGCTCGCTCCAGGTGCCTGGGAACTCACCTCTGCCTCGATTTCGTCGTAGAGAAACTGCTTGTTGAACCGGGTGAGGGCGTAGTGGGCGCTGTCGTTGTAAAGGTCCAGGGAGTAGAGGACATACCTGCAGGGAGCGGTCAGCCAGCCTCGCACACGCCGCTTCCCCGGACCCGAGAACTACCCCGCTCTGCTCTGCTCTGCTCTGCTCTCCTCTCACGAGGAAAACCAATCCCTTTGAATGCCAGGCTCGGCTCCTGCGAGGCCCTGAGGGAGCAGCCTGGGCAGTGAACCCACCGCATGGGCCACGCCCAAGTCACAGGCCTCCAGCAGCTGCACCGTCTCCCTGATCCTGTTTCATAGGTTTTTGCCACAAGGATGTAGCATCCTATCCTATGTAATAAAAGGCTAATATGCAAATCGACCGAACGGCGGAATGACTGGTCGCTATGATCTGCACTGACCACCAGGGGGCAGAGGGTCAACCCAGGAGCTGCCCACAGCCAGTGGCAGTGGCGGCGGTGCCAGGCTGCCAACCAAGGCGGGTGCCAGTGGGGGGCAACCCCCATCACCCTGCCAGTTTCCCTGCAGAGAGGTGTGACTGGCGGCAGCAGCGGGGGTGGGGCCAGCGAGTGGGCAGTGCCAGGCCAGCCAGGATGAGTGTGAGCGGGGGCCTGATTGCCCCACTGGTTGCCTCACAGATTGGCCCTGATCGCTGGCCAGGCCTAGGGACCATACCCATGCACGAATTTGTGCACCAGGCCAGTAAGTTTTTTTTTAATAAACACAGCAATGAGGACTTTTTTTATTTTTAACAGTATATTATTTTTGCCCGGCTGGCATGACTCAGTGGCTGAGTGTTGACCTATGAACCAGGAAGTCACAGTTCGATTCCTGGTTCGGGCACATGCCCAGGTTGAGGGCTGGATACCCAGTGGGGGGCGTGCAGGAGGCAGCTGGTTGATGATTCTCTCTCATCATTGATGTTTCTCTCTCACTCCCTCTCCCAACTTCTCTGAAATCAATAAAAACCTTAAAAAAAAAAAAAAGACAAGAAACCTGTCCCTTGTATGACTCTTCGTCTCTCCCCTAGAATCACGGCATCTAATTAAGCACTGAGAACAGCCCAGCCCTGCCTCCACCTCTCACCTCCCCAAAGCCAACCGGTCACCACGAGCGCAGCCCACAGGGCCCGGGGCACTCACTCCATCATGGACGCCTCCTTGGTCTCCAGGATGTGGTCGGTCAGGATCCAGGGCATGGACATCTCGATGGGGAACTGGATGCGCCGCCCCATGGTGAGCTCCAGGAAGAACTCGCGGAACCACAGCTGCGAGAGGTCGCAGCACTGCTGCAGGGTCTCTGGGGGTGCAGACGGCAGTGGGTCAGTCTCCGCCAACGGCACAGACTCACAGACAAAAAACAGACAGACAGACAGGGCGAGGGCCGTGCACCAGGCGCCAGGTCCTTTGCCATCAGCCCGGAGCCATGCGGGGGTGTTGAGTGGACAGGGTCTCGGGCCCCTAACAGTAGGGTCGGGACACCTGACTGCAGGCAAGCCACCTGGACTGTGCCCGCTGTCACCCAGGGAAGGACAGAGGGGGCGTCTGGGCTGTGGGTCTGACAGGGACGTCGGTGCCTCTCGTGGGCCCTGTGGGCCTCGGGGGCTGGGAGGAAAGTGCTTTTGGAAAGGAGCAGAGACCAGGATGGCCCTGCTTTGCTGGGGAGCAGACGCGGCATTTCCTGCACACTCCGTGGGGTTAGTTAGTGCAAAGGACTATTTTTTATGCTTCTGCCCTGTGATGGAGTGAAAAGCGAAAAGCTCGTTATTCACTGCAAACCTGCAGCGTCCCAGCCAAGACGGGGCCTCCCGTTCGGAGCACACGGCTGTGACAGGACAACCAAGGGCACGCACCCGGCGCCCTGGTCCAGGGGACCTGCGTCTCCCCAGGGCAGCTGCCTGAGCCAGGGGATCTGCCCACTGCACACGTCACCGCCAGAGGGGACGTTCGCCGGTCGTGTCAGACCCCGTGTGGCTGAAGGGCCAGCTACGGCCCCACGGCCCTCACCCTTCCAAAGGCCATGCCGCTCGGAGGGGCACCCGGCCGGCCATGCGTTCACAGCAGCAGGTGAAGGTGGCCACAGGGTCAGCACACCTCACCACCTGGTGCGGGTGCGTGCGGGGACCTCAGCGGGGACGGTCAGCAGGCGGAAGCGTTCTGGACAGTGTTAGCGGTGTTAGAGCATGCTGGGCCGGCGTGGTCAGCAGTGTCTCTTACCGCTGAAATTTATCAAGTGAGTGTAGAAGAAGGACTCTCGATGGAATTTTTCTATGTCCAATATGGTGGGCCCCTCAAGGCTACTTCTCAGGGTTTTCTTGGAGCCACTTTTGTCTGCAATGAGGGACTCTAGCATGGTTCTCACCATGTAAAGCTGCGTGATCCAGGGAAACGTTGGTGGGAGAAAACACACAGGCAGCATTAGTCGCACCGGACGCTGCTCGGCCCCAGGAGGGCGGCTCAGAGGCCCTGACCTGGCCGGGCTCCCCGGCTCCGCTAAGGGGTCTGGGCGCCCATCTAGTGGCCGCGGGCTGCTGCGTGGGAGGAAGGACCTGTGAAGGAGCACTTCTCCGTGCCCTGAACGTCAGCAAGGGAAACGAACGATGTCTTACCCCCGAAGGTTAAGAGAGGCGGATAGGTGTAGGACTGCCTCAGAAACGCGTGAACCACATGCACCAGCCTCTCCATGCCCAGAGACTTGAGCTGCCGCAGTAGCTCGGCGGAGCTCAAGGACTCTGCCATGGTGCGCACCAGGTACAGCTAGACACGGACAGACACGGGAGAGGCGGAGAGAGCGTTAGTCACACGGCACGCAGAGGGGGACACACACGGGACGCGGGGCACACACCACGGACGACCGGACGGGGCTTCCTCCCAGGTACCGAGTGTCCCATTCACAGCCAGCAACGTGCTTTGCTGGGGATCCTGGTGACCGGCAGGAGGGCCGGGCCCCCACGGGAGGAGAAAGCAGAGGGCGGGGGCAGGTGTGAGTCAGGAGAAAGCTGCTCCGGGGGCCGAACAAGAGAAACAAAGCCGTGGTGACTCAATTCCGGGCACAAAGCTGCATTTTTAAACCTCTCCAAGCTGTCTCTTCAGCACAACATGAAAATCGTTCCCACGCCCGAAACAGCCACCGAGAAGCAGCGTGAATACAGACAGACGGTCACCCGTATTTTGGACTCGGGCGTTGGGCCGTCAGGTTAAGGTCTGCATGCAAGTGAGCGAGCCGGGCAGTCCCTGCGCTGTCCCGGGCAGCACTCGGACCCACGCGGCCGCGGACAGAGGGGCCGGAGAGACACGGGCAAGACGGGATTTGTCCGAGCGTAGAGGTGACCGTATTTCACTCCTGACCGCGCTTCCCGACCGCCCGCTCGGGGTTGGCCCTCTTGGGGGACAGGCAGGGACGGGGGACCAGGGACGAGAACCTGCGTACTGGAGGGTCCCACGGCGCGGCGAGGCACTTTAATGTCGAAGCCGCTTTTGGGGTCCTTCTCGCCCCGCAGGGCTGGGTCGTTGAAGGGCTCGTGCCCCGTCTCCCAGTCGCACACGGTCTTCCTGATGGCCTGCAGGACACTAAACACGGCACGAGCGCTGGCGCCGGGGGCCACTGGCCACCACAGCATCTCACCGGACGCTCACCCGGCTCCACGGGAAATTTTAAAAACAGATTGTTGCCCGGCTGCAGTGGCTCTGTGGCTGTGTCAACCATGAACCAGAGGTCATGGCTCTATTCCTGATCATGGCACATGCCCAGGCTGTGGGCTCCATCCCCAGTGTGAGGCGTGCAGGACGCAGCCAATGGATGTTCCTCTCTCTCTCCCCCTTCCTCTCTCTCTAAAACCAATAAAAACATATATATAAAAACCCTAATATGCAAATAGACTGAATGGCGTAATAACTGAACAACCAGGCACTATGATATGCACTGACCACCAGGGGGCGTGCAGAACATGCCGGGCATGGCCGCAGCGGGATGGTGGAGCAGTGAGTGGGGGCGCCAGACCAACTGTCATCGGGACGAGCCTCTGGTGGTTACCGAAAATTCTTTGCTACTGCACGCCACCATCCTGCACGCCACCGTCCTGCCCGCCACTCATACCTGCTTTCGGCGCCGGAGCAGCTGCTCGCACCCGCTGCTGGCGTCGGCCCTGCTTGCACTCGCTGCTGGTGCCTGGCGCTGGCCCCATAGCCCGGCGCCATCAGTGGGTGCCAGCGGCGACTGCCGGCCCTGATCGTCCCTCAGGGGTTCTCCGCCTACCCCTGCTCCTGAGGGGCGATTGGGACCAGCAGCCGCCTCTGGCACCTGCTGCCGGCGCCGGCCCACTCACACCCACTGCTAGCATTGGCCCCGATCGCTCCACACCATCAGCGGGTACGAGTGGGGCCGGTGCCAGCAGCACATGGGAGCGGCAGCAGCGGGAGCGGGGCTGCTGGCAGACAGGGGACAGGGGACTGGGGGCCGTGGTGGTAGGGGTGGGCACAGCGCGGAGGATGGGATGAGACCTGCCCCTGTGCCTTGTGGCCACAGTTCCTTTAAAGGTGCACGAATTCATGCACTGGGCCCCTAGTCTATAATAAAATCATAATATGCATATCGACCAAATGGCCCAACAGCAGAACGACCACCCGGAGGACCACAGTATGACACGCATTGGCTCCAGGCCTGTCAAGGTGGGTGCGGGCGGGGGGCGGGGATGGGGCTGTGAAGGCCGACCTTGCACGAATTGTGTGCAGGGCCTCTAGTATGTACACAAAAGGAAATACTGACTGCGGCCACATTAACCTACACCAACCCTCCGGTCCTGCCCCCAGCGCCGGGCGCTGACCTCTGGATGACGTTCTTCTTCTTCTTGATGGCCTGCCGCAGCGGCTCCCGCAGCGTGACCTGGGAGAAGTCCTGCAGGGCGGCGTAGACCGTGTGCCGGATGGCATGGTTGAACACGCTCTCCATCCTGCCCATCAGCACCTGCAGGCCCTTGATCATGGCGATCACCTGCGGGGACACGGGCTCTGGGGGTGACGGCAGAGGCACACGCCGGCCTCTCCCAACCGCTGTGCTCCTGCTCGGATTTGTGTAATGGACGTGCTGCCTTGTTAATAGATGAGACGTTCCTATTAGCTAATGACAAAAAGAAATTCTGCCCCAGCCAGTGTGGCTAGTTGTTTGGAACATCATCCCATACACAAGATCATGGGTTCGATTCCCACTCAGGACTGATGATTCCTGGTCGATGTTTCTCTCTCTCTCTCTCCCTTCCTGTCCCCCTGGATCCACCCCGGGGGAGCTGTTGGCAGAGATCAGTAACCACGGCCCATTTTATTCTGTTTTGACTGCGACAGATGCAAAAGGGCTGCCCCACAGAGAAGCAATGACAAATGTAGGTGGTTCATTCCCGATGGCGGCAGAGACAACAGACAGACGCACCTCCACGAGGGCGAACTTCTCCTCGCTGGTGTAGTTGTAGCGCGTGGCGCGCTCATACTCCTCAGCGTTGTCGGGGCAGTCCTTGTTGGAGTACTTGTCCGTCGGGTGCACGAGTTTCCACGAATACTAGTCAGAGAGACAGGGGAACAGACTGCAGTGCTCGGCTGCCGGGCGTGTAGGAGGCAGACAGACAGGGGCAGTGGGAAGGACAGGCAGACAGACAGGGGCAGTGGGAAGGACAGGCAGACAGACAGGGCAGTGGGAAGGACAAGCCAGGAATGGAAGGGCACCAGGCGGAAAGCAATGAGCAGGATTGGGGCGTACAAGGGGCAGCTGGTCGATGTTTCACTATCACATCGATGTCTCTCTCTCTCTCTCTCCCTTCCTCTCTCTGAAATCAATAAAAATATATTTTTAAAAATATCGTAACGTTACAATTTAAAGGCTATTAATGCTATTAATGCCAACAGATGAGGCCATTGATTTGTAACACAGGTGCATGAAACGTATGTTGAATTGTCTTCCATTTAAATTGACATATAACCTTATTTCTGGCCCCAAAATAAAAAGCCAATTTGTTCTTGATCCAAGAACCAAAGTTAATGCAGAAAAAATATCACTGAGTCCATATCTTGATGAGTCTGGGGGGGTGGGGAGGGGAGGGCGCTCTGCAGGTTCCCGGTGTTCCCGCCTCCTGGCAAGCGAGCAAGGGCGCCTACCACTTCCATCACGTGCGCGCTCCACTGGGACAGCAGCTGCAGGCCCTGCAGCGCCAGGTCGAAGAGCTTCCGGTACTCGGCGTCTGTCTTCTGGGCCTCCTGGCGGCCAGAGCCTGTGACAACCTGGAGCATCAAGGAGCATCGAGAAGTCGACCCACATGTAGAAATCTGGCCGAGTCTCCCCCGTCCCATCAAAGCTGCTCTAGGAACCCACCCAAGGGCCCTGGCCCAGAATGTGACACGATGGGGCACACGATCCATCTGGGCCCTGGCCAGTTCCCTAGTGGTTAGAGCCTGAGCCTGAGCCTGAGCACTGAAGGGTCCAGGGCCCTTCCCTGCTGCCCTAACCCCTTAAGTCTGCAGTTCACTGATGAAGAGGGCACCTGCTGAACCCTACACCCCACAGCCCCTCCTGGCCGCTCTCTCCACCTGTGATCTCGTGTGTGACCCCCAGGCCATGTGCCCTGCCGGACTGTGAGGGGTAAACCTAGTTTTTTCTAAGCTGTGTGACGGCTGTAGCTGAGGTGGGTCCTGCATGCGCAGTAAGGCCCCCAGGGTGGCTGCCGACCTCGCTGTTGCTGTAGCGCGCCAGCTCGGAGATGAAGCGCATGTGGTCCTCTCGGATCTGGATCATCTGCTCACAGATGTTGTACTGGGGGCTGCTGCTGGACGACGTGCACGTCCACCTGCAGAGGGAGCGGGTCACCGGAGGCTGTTCGTACAAAGTCATTGTAATTTCTCCTTCGTCACCAAACTGCTTCCTGACGGCGATGCCAAGGGCAGCACAGGGGATACTGTCAGTCACGCTGTGATAACTGTGTGTGGTGCCAGGCGGGTGCTGGACATATCAGGGGGACCCCTTTGTGAAGCATATGATTAGGTCACCACCATGCTGCACCCCGGAAAACAACGCAAAGTCACACTGAATGTCAACTGTGATGGAAAGATCAAATTAGCCCTGGCCAGTGTGCATCAATGGTCAGAGCATCGGCCTGCATACCAAACGGCTGTGGGTTCAATTCCTGGTCAAGGGTACGTACTTAGGTTGCAGGTTAAAGCCCAGGTCCGATTGGGGAGCATTCGGAGGTAACCCATTGATGTGTCTACCTCACACAGGTCTCTCTCTCTCTCTCTCTCTCTCTCTCTCTCTCTCTCTCTCTCTCCTCTCCCTCTCCCTCCATCCGTCCCTGCAATGGAAAACAGATCCTGTCTAGGTTGTGGGTTTGATCCTCAGTTGGTGTATGTAGGGGAGGCAGCCAATAGATGTTTTTTTCTCACGTCGATGTTTCTGTCTATCTCTCCCTCTCTCTTAAGAAAAACAAACACAAAACAACGACAATAGGAACGTCTCAGAACATTCTAATCGGGCAGCTCACGCTCGTACCGAGATTTGTTCTCCTCGTAGTGGGCGCTGGTCTTGATGTATCTTGCGAGTTCTATCTGCATGTCACCGAACAGCGGGACCACCTGGAGCTGCTGTATTCAAAGGAAAAAAATAGGGTGATCATGTCTGTTAGTGACCAAATGTATAATTACGTGAGTGAATAGCCGTTAGTTACTGTTGGTTAAAAGCATTCTCTGCAAACCATTTAGTGCAAAAAAAGTGGTGAACACTTTTTGTTCTACATTCACTTCAAGAACAAAATACAAGTACCAACATTCATGAAATTATTTAAACCATTTTAAATATGGAAAGTAACCTGACTTTGGCTAGATCTATGGTCATAAAAAATTCAGCTGCGTTTCTACATACTAGCAACAACTAGAAAATGAAAATTTAAAGAATTTGCAAAAGCATCCAAAAATAAAAGGATTATGTATGAATACATTAAACAAAATATAGACAATACCTCTAAGCAAAAATACCATCAAAAACTCCGGAGAACATTTTATTTTATTTTATTTTTTCGGAGAACATTTTAAAGTTTTAAGTGAATGGAGAAATATATCAGGTTCACGTATTGGAAGACTTGGTAATTAACAAAGTCCATTCTCCCTAAATGAATCTATACATGCAATGGAATCCCAAACAATATTCCAAGAAGAAGGTGTTTTATGAGTGGTGAGCATGTATGGCGATCACAAGCCAGTTCTAAAATGCATTTTGAAAGGTGAAGGGATGATACGCACGACAGTCTTGAAGAACATAACTGAAGACTTCCTGGAGAGCAGACCTACTCTACTGGGAAGCCACAGCCACTAGGACAGTGTGGCCTTGGAGCATGGATGGAGACCAGTGGGGCAGGACAGAGGACCTAAGACAGAGCCACAGACAGACACCTGGTTTATGACCCACGAAACACAGAACAATGTGGGAAAAGATGCTCTCTGCAATGAAAGGACAGGTCGGCTAGATATCCATATGGAGGAAAAATCCAAGAACGTCAAGCCCGAGCCCTGGCCAGTGTGGCTCAGTTGGTCGAGCGTGGTTCCATGCACAAAAGGGTCGCAGGTTCGATTCCTAACAGGGTACATGCCTGGGTTGCAGGCTCGATCCCCAGTAGAGGGTGATCTGGAGGCAGCCAATCGATGATTCTCTCTCATCATTGATGTTTCTCTCTCTCTCTCCCTCTCCCTTCTTCTCTCTCTAAAATCAATAAAGATATTAAAAGAATCACAATGAGCCCTAGCTGGTTTGGCTCAGTGGATAGAGCATCGGCCTGTGTACTGAATGGTCCCAGGTTCGATTCCAGTCAAGGGCACTGGGTTGCGGGCTTGATCCACAGTAGGGGGCCTGGAGGATGCAGCCGATCCATGATTCTCTCTCATCATTGATGTTTCTATCACTCCCTTCTCCCTTCCTCTCTGACATCAATAAACATATATTAGAGAGAGAGAGAGAGAGAGAAAGAGAGAGAGAAAGAGAGAGAGGGAGGGAGAAGAATGCCAACCCCTACCTCACGCCATACAGAGACCAGTTCTAAGGGAAACCATAGGTCTAGATGGAAAAGGAGCGGTGTTGTGTCCAAAAGCTAACACAAGAAAATCACGTGAGCCTGCTGTATGGAAACATCCCCTAAAGTAGATATTAAAGGTGGACACACTGGATAACAATACAATGAAGAACCTCTATTCATGAAAGGACACCTTTAGGGAAGTGAAAGGAGAGCCACGTAGGGGAATGGCTGCATTTTGGGGCACATGCACCTAGAATACGTGCAGACACAACCGAACAGGGGAAACCAAGGACTGTCAGTGACGTTTCATGAAGCACACAAAGGGCGAAGGCACCAGAGGCCCAAAGGGCGCGACAACACGCCCAGCCTTCAGATTGCCCCCCTCCAAAGGGGCTGGCGAGGAAGCGGAACAAGGGGAACGCTCACTCACTGCAAAGCAGCGCAGGCCCATGGGAAACCGTTAGGCTGCATCCACAAACACTGGAAACCTTTATGCTCATGACCCCAATCCCATCCCTGGGTTCACGTCCAACAGAAATGTGCAGATGTCTCTACATCTGAGCAGCCCCGTTCACACCGGCGAGAACCCAGAAACCACCACATGCCCATCACGACAGAATGGATCAACAGACGCCGGAGTGACCATCCGATGGCGACCCCACGATGAAGCTTAAGGACGGCCGCCGTGGGCACCCACAGGGACGAGTGTAACTGAGTGACCGGCCAGAGAAGGGACGCAGGGCGTGGTCCCCTTCATTCGAGACCACAGCCCGGCAGAGCCCGTGTGGGGAGGCGGGGAGGGAGCAGGCACAATGTCCCAGGACCCGTCACGGTCACACGTCTATAGAAATGTCACTCACTCACCTTGAAAAACTTGTCGATTTTGGACAAGTTTATTCTTTTCTTGGCATCTAGTTTATAGATGTTGCTGACACTCCCATCCATCAAGTACAGACCAAATCCCATGACCTGAAAAGCACAAAGTGGCATAGAAAGCTCAGACCCACAAGGTTAATTGCCCACAAGCACCTACAGAAATGACACTTCACTCTTTCTCCAGAAAAGGCATTTTAGCCCTGGCCCAGTGACTGAGCGTCGACCTAGGAACCAGGTCATGCTTCCATTCCCGGTCAGGGCACATGCCCAGGTTGCAGGCTCGATCCCCAGCAGGGGGCAGGCAGGAGGCAGCATCAATGGTCCTCTCTCATCATTGATGTTTCTATCTCTCTCTCCCTCTCCCTTCCTCTCTGAAATCAATAAAAATATATATTTTTTTAAAAAGAGGTTGACGAAAGGATCGCAGACAAAGCACAGCCTGTTGGCCAGACCCTGGCTGTTCCACCCTCCTGTGTCCCTCCCTCAGTGGGGCCCTCAACAGCCATCCCCACCCGCGTACTTTGAGAAGCATGTGTTTCTCGCTGGGCGTCAAGTACATCCTGTTCTCGTAGTAATCCACGCACAGGTTCACGATGTCCGCTAGGAGCTCTTCGTAGCCAGAGATGACTTCAAGCTGTTGCTGCAGAGACTGGAAGAGGGGAGCCGCATGCCACCACCTGCTCCAGGTCCTCTGTCCCTGGAACCCCAGCCATGCACCCCATCAGCCGGAGCAGGAGAGCTCGAGCCTCACCTGTGTGATCTTGTTGTGGTTGGCCAGGAACATGGACAGGTTCTGCGACTCCTGGATGGACTGCGGGTCTGCCATTTTCCGTAGAAACTGAGCAGCCCTTTGTAAGCAGGAAAAAAAGAAAACATGCTTCATGATTTAAAAAAAGAAGAGCCCAGCTGGGGCGGCTCCGTGGTGGAGGGTGGACCCATGAACCAGGAGGTCATGGTTGGATTCCCGGTCAGGGCACATGCCCGGGTTGTGGGCTAGATTCCCCAGTCGGGGGCAGGAGGCAGCATATCGATGATGCACCCCATCTGATGTCAATTTCATTTTAAAGACACAGCAGCAGACGTATGATTTCAGAGGCAATGTAACTACAGCCCATTCACATGCAAAGTAAAAACTCTTCCAATTGAATTTTATAGCTCGGATTTCTTGTGTGGCAAGAGGCAACATCAGCCAGCATCTTGTCATCTTGTTCTAACCAGTCATGCCTTCCGCAGGACTGGGGACAGACTCTAGAGAAAGTCTGTCCGTAGACAGCTGGCTCTGCCCTGACTGCCCACCCCCCTCCCTGCCACCAGCCACCCACACAGTGTTCCAGAAGCACACGCCTCGCCATGCCCGCCTTTCCCAATCATCTTCTCCGCATTCAAAGAGAAAACCGCCCCGAGGAGAGCGGGTCTGGGAAACCAGGAAGCTCCAGGTGACCTCACTGTAGCATTCCACAGGGCCAGCTCCGCCCCCTGCTGGGCACCGTCACCTGACCGGGCTGTCCTGAGCAGAGAGTGACTAGGGGTGGCACCCTCAGGCTGCAGAGCCCACCTGCCCCTCACCAACACGCTCACGGAGCCCAACGCCCGTGCAGTGACCCCAAGGCTCTGTGAGGAGGAAATGGTCTTGTGTGCTTCTGCCACCCAAGGGTGCTGAGAGCTCAACAAACATGTGAGTCAAGGCACATACCTACCTTGGTTCCAGGCAAAATCCCTGGCCCTGGTCAGGGAGCATGCAGGAGACAACCAATCGATGTGTCTCTCTCACATCCATGTTTCTCTCTCTCCCCTCTCCCTTTCACTCTCTCTAAAAATCAATGGAAAAATAGATTCAGGCGAGGATTAACAAACAACACCATCAAAACAGGCCTGAGCCTGGCCAGCAACCACCGCCAGCCAGCTGCAGTAACTTCCGCACACCCACTGTGTGCAGGCAGCAGGTGCTCCCAGGCGCTCTCCACGGGGGCTCAGGCGCAGCGCTAGGCTCACCTCTTGTAGGCCGAGTGGTCGTTCTTCACGCTGCACTTCATGTTCTTCAGCTCGTCCAGCACTGCGAACATGTTGATGAACTTGCCCAGCGTGACCAGGTAGGCCTCCGACACGAAGTCCTTCCTCCGTTCCGCGTGGCACAGGCGCCGCACCTCCCCACAAAAACGCTCGATGGCATTTCTCTGGTCAGGAAAGTCCCTGCCAATGCAGGGACAGCTCCACATCTGGCTTTAACTAGTGTCCAGACCCACCCACCCTGGAGGCGGGCTCAGTGGTTAGCACGTTGGCCTGCATACTGGGCCTGCATACTGGAGGGCCATGGGTTCCATTCCTGGTCAAGGGCATGTACCTGGGTTACAGGTTCAAAACCCACCCCCAGTTGGGACCCGTGTGGGAGTCAACCCATCAATGTTTCTCTCTCTTTCTTCCCACCCCCTCCCTTCCACTCTCTCTAAAAATAAATGAGAAAAATATTCTCGGGTGAAGATTAACCAAAAAATTAAAATTAAAAAAATGAAGTCCTCTCCCTGCAGCCACTTTTCCTAACCAAGGAGCCAGAAGGAGCTTAGGTGAGGACCTCCTGAGCAAGCAATGAGGGTGAGTTTGAGAAAGGAAACACCTGAAAAACGGGATGAATAGAAAGGGTCCCAGATTCAATTCCCAGTCAGGGCACATGCCCAGGCTGCACGCTCGATCGCCAGTGTGGGGCCTGCAGGAGGCAGCCGATCAATGATTCTCTCTCATCATTGGTTTCTTTCTCCCTCTCCCTCTCCCTTTCTCTCTGAGATCAATAAAAATATATTTTAAACATTAATAAGTAAATAAAATACAGAATTCTGCATCCCTCTCTGAAAACGAAAAATAAATAATGCAGTCTCCGTGAAGAAAACACAAATTGGCTCTCAAGGAGAGAAGTGAAACAAAAGTGTTTATTCTGAAAGAGCAGGCAACGCTTTCACCTGTCCGAGGCTCAGTTCCCTTTGTCTCTGAAGCATCTGGTTGCTTTAATTCACACGCAGGTGCTGTACTGAGTTCCTGGGGACAGTGACACTGGCACTGTCCTAACCTCTGCACCAAACCCTAGGATCATTCTGCTGTCTTACCTGGAAGTACATAAAATTCATCAGTTTTGTGACCTCAGGCTCCAGGACCTCCACGGTTTTCTCATAAATTTCCACTCTGTTAGGCTGCTCATTACATTTCACCTGGGAATAAACGGGTATGACATAAAGAAAGGCTTCAACCAGCTAGAAATGAGGGAGGGAAGGCGCTGCTAGCGCTGGGGGTCCCGGACTTCTGCTGGGTAGAATTCCGGAGGGGCTGGGCTGTGCAGGTCGGGGTGTGGTCTTGCTGAGCTGGGCGGAGGTCACGAGGGGCGTGGCCTGGCTGGGCGGGGCAGCACAGCGGGTACCTGTGGGATGGCCCGAGAGCAGCTCCTCCAGGTGTACAGCATGACGGCGTACTCCTGGCCCTCTTCCAGCATCTCGTTCTGCAAGGGGCGCATGGCAAATGTAAGGCACGCAGGGAGCATCCCTAGCAAAGGAGATGCCACATCGCTAACAACTACAGGGATCAGCTATCCCGACTGCCTGTGACAGACAAGCACCAGGACCTGCCTGCTGAGTAAGAGACAGCTGTGAGGAGGCTGGTGTCCCTGATGCAGTGGTGCGGCCATGACGACCACACCGCTCCTCCCATACACCCAAAGGTCACCGGTTCTATTCCCAGTCAGGGCACATACCCAGGTTGTGCATTGGATCCCCGGCCAGGGAGTCTAAGAGAGGCAGTTCATCAATGTGACTCTCTCTCCTCTCTCTCTCTCTCTCTCTAAAAATCAATGAATATGTCATCATGTGAGGATAAAAAAAGTTACATTGAGTTACATTGTGGACATTTACAAAATGTGAAGTCATAAAATACACAATTATAACAATGCACTTCATTTACACCATCTGTATCACAAGGGGGTGCATGTGTGCAGGTACATGAGAGGGAGAGAAAATGGGCTTCCTCAAAATTCTCTCTGGGCTGTCGATGATAAATTTTCAGAAAGATCAGGTATCTATACTAATAAAAGGGTAATATGCTAATTAGACCAGGAGACCTTCCAGACATAGCCATCGTGGTGGGGCCAAGGCAGAGGCAGTTAGGGGCAATCAGGCCAGGAGGGGGGGGCAGTTGGGGGCGAGCAGGTCAGACTGGGAGGGCAGTAGGGGGCCATGAGTCCAGCAGGGTAGGGCAGTTGGGGGCGAGCAGGCCGGCAAGGGGGGCAGTTGGGGGCGAGCAGGCTGACAGGCAGAGTGGTTAGGGGCGATCGGGCAGGCAGGCGAGCAGTTAGGAACCAGCGGTTCCGGATTGTAATAGGGATGTCTGGCAGTCAGACATCTCCTGAGGGGTCCCAGATTGGAGAGGGTGCAGGCAGGGCTGAGGGACATCCTCCCACACACACAAATTTTGTGCACCGGGTCACTGGGTGTTTTATAATAAGAAAAACAAAGGCTTTTTAAAAAACGAACAAGGCATTTCATTCACTCTTCTCTTCTTCCTCAGCAGGCACCCTTTCAGGGTGATAGAAAAAAGGGGACCCCTGCCACTCAGATGTGCCATTACCCCAGTTGAAAATAAATACACAGGGGGTGTGGGGGGGATTACCATGCCAGAATGGACAGTTGCTTGTTCAATGTATCTTGCAATACCGGTGACAAATGCATTTCTGTCTTCAAAGTTTGTGTTGAAATTTGGCTGAAAGGAAGAGAAAGACCATCACGTGGAGGCCCGCCTCTCAGGAGGTCAGGTCACAGGCGGTCTACATGCGTCCCCCGGCACCCACCTGGTAGAGCAGGGAGGACGGTGGGGGCTCAATGCAGGGCTGCTGGTCGGGCAGAGGCAGCTCTTCCAGCAGGTCCACGTTGGACAGCGCGTCCTCCAGCGTCACCTGGGCCGCCATCCTGGCCTGGAACACAACACGAAGCAGCCTGTGCTGTGTGGATGGCAGGGCAGGGCACTGACTGTCCTGGTCAGGGCTCACCAGCAAGGGCATCACCATGCAGCCGTGCTGGCCTCCAGGAGTGGCAGGATGCGGGCACATGGGCCACCTCACATGGTCTCACTTCCTGGCCCCCTTCCCACCTGGGGCCACTGTCTTCAGAGGCTCTTTGGTGGGAGGGCCGGACATTGCTGCCAGCAGGTTATACACTAGGCCTCCTGGCACAGGTCAGCCGACAGCGACCGCAAAGAGGAGGGTTGGGGTGAAGGTGCCACAGGGAGGGCACTGTCAGCAGAGCACAGCCCCAAGGCTGCGTGGAGCAGCACAGACGCAGAGCTCGATGGTATCTCAACACGAGTGCCATCTCCAGGGGACAGGACTCGGCAACTGCAGCCTGCCTCCCTCTGAATGCTTCTCCGGCCCGAACGGGACCCCGGAGCAGCTCTGTTTATGGCGGCTTACTTAGGTGGCTATGACTGATCAGATCCCTGGCCGCTGGCAGTGCTCAGTGTGGATGCATCTAACAAGAGGCTGCCAACCATACCAAGCAGACACTGAGACAGAAAGGAGAAGGAAGCCTGCAGGAGCAGGAGCCTGCAACCATTCTCGTCACTGATGGTGAATCAGCAGGAGCCCAGGCAAGGAACGCAGTGGGACCACAGGGACCTCACTGGCACTCACAGACACTCCTGACAACTGCCGATCAGTTCCGCATGCTTCCAACTCAAAATGTAGCAAATAATTTCCAATCTACCTGGTATTTTGTGGGGAAAATACAGCGTTTTTCCTTTCATTACCAACTTCCTCCTATCATCACAACTTCCTGTTCCACACACTGCGCAGTGAGAGCAGTGCCCGTGGACTCGGCCAATGCCCTGCAGAGCCAGCGCGGAGCCCAGTGTGCATGCAAGGAGCCTCCAAGCGGGCAGCCTTCTGGTTCACAGGTCGACGCTCAACCAATGAGCCACACCAGCCCGGCCGGGCGCTCTCACATGGCGGTCCCATCTTAGAGAGCACCTACCCACCAACCTCCCAGCATGCGGCCTGTGCAGTCCTGACTTCTCTAGAAGCTGGTGTGGGTGAAGCCAGATCAAAAGCCAGGACAGAGACAGTCACACAGCGAGAGGGCAGAGGGAACCCGGGCCCACAGGGGATCCCACAAATGGGTGCGCCCGGAGTGGTGCCCGAGCAAGCCCGGTGCCTTCCAAGAATACGCCATCGTGGAAAGATCTCCAAGATCTTGGAGTGAGCCAGGAGGACCAAGTGAAAAGGCATGAGGACATACGCACTGTAACCTCGTTACCAAAATAACACACAAAAATGAAACTACCGGTGTGTGTGTGCACAGAACAGGCATGACGGCACTCCTGAAGGGATTTTGCTGAGGTTCTGTACTGTGTACATTTTCTGACGAGCTGGAGTTCTGAAATTTTTCTCATGACTTAAAAATAGGATTTGAATCTTTCAGGTTGCAACCTAGAGACACACTTTTCTGACCTGTATGTCTGTACCCTCAGCCGCAAAATGGAAGAGTCCTGAATGCACGGTGCTCGGAGAACTAAGCCAGACCGAAGACCAAATAGGACATTCAAAACTAGGAATGGGGAACAGCTCAGCGGTTGGGGGAGTTAGAAACGGGGGCGGGGATGCCGACGAAGAGACAGCAGGAAGGAACTTGGGGTGATGGCGCTGTTCTGCATTTTGATGTTGGGCTGGTCACAAGACTAGGCATTTGTCAAAACTCGATGAAATGTACACCCAAAAGTGAGTTTGACTATATGTAAATTTTTTTAATTCAAATAAACACACACACACACACACACACACACACACACACACACACACAAAACACTTGGGGAGTGAATTTCCTTCAGCGAGCGGTCTGTCAGCACAAACAGATGCGTGAGCTCAGGAAGCGTTTCCCACCGCAACTCCCCAGTCTCGGCACGCCCGGAGCTGAGGCCAACACCCCCTCACCCCGCCCCAGCCCCGGGGGGAGAGGTGGACTCCTGCTAACGTAGACCGGCCCGGGTCCACGTGACTGAAAACACACTCTTTCTTTGGGCTCCGTCCTGCCTGCAGATCTGCTCTCCACACCGAAGCCACTAACGACCTGCAGACACGGGGGCCCCTTCCCGGGCCGCGCGCCTGGACAGGACCGCGCTGCTCCGGGGGGGCGACGAGTGGCCAAGACCGGCGACCTGAGCTCCAGTATCTGCGGCTCCAATCACGGATCCATCAGGCAGTCGCGTTAGGAAATGGGCCAGACACGCCACCGGGCTCGCGAGGCCGCAGCGAGACTCTGTCCGGGGCCCTGGGGCCTGCCCGCTGGAAAGCAACCGCCGCTGAGTCTCGGTCGCCCCCCCCCCCCCCCCCC
>NW_005872200.1:69968-85882 GCF_000147115.1 Myotis lucifugus
GGTCCCGAGGCCGTGCGGCGGGCGAGGCCGCGTCGCCGGAGGCCAAGTCCTCGGCCGCCGGCGGGGCGCCTGTCCCAGTTCCCAGGGCGGCCTGGAACCCGCAGGGCCGCGAGGCGGGGCGGCATCGGCGCTAACCTGGGTCCGCAGCGGCGGCGGCTGGGGGGTCCCGGGCGGGCCTGGGAGTTTCCAGCCGGAGTGAGTCACTCGGGCGGGCCGGGAATGCGCCAGGAAACACCCGCCTCCGCCTCATCCTCCCGGGGCGGGGGCTCTCCCGGCTCGGCCCCTTCCTCCTGGCGCTCCTCCCTCCCGCCCAGCGCCGCGCCCTGCGCCAGGGCTGGAAGGGAACGCGCTCCGCTCCCATTGGCGAAAGTGCCCCCGGGAAGGGTGCAGGTTTAGGGGGCCGCCCCCTGACCCGAGCCTCTACGGGGTCGGGAGGTGCGTGTGATGAGCTGCGGAAGGGACTTTGGAGGACCCCGAGAGAGCGCACACCTGCGTGCCACGGCCACAGGCGGTCGGCGGCGGGCCCTCGGATCGACCAGTCCCCGCCGCCAGAGACCCACACGGGTCCCTGCCGTGATCACCCAGCTCCAACCACCGCCTTCTGAGCCGGGACGCGCGTGGCCAGGCTTGTGGGAATGGCTGAGAGAGGAAAGCCTGACTCTGAACTGGACACAGAAACCTCTCGGATGCCCATGAAGCTACACATCGAGTGAAAGGCTGAGTGGAGTGAGGGCGTCGAATCCAAAGTTCATGGACTAAGAAGTGCTCCCCCTCCCCCCACCTTACCGCCTCATCGATGCAGAACAGTTACCACGAATTCTTTCACCCAGGACATGAAATAGCTTTCTGTAAATATTACAAGCCACACCAAAAGGCAAAAAACAGTTTGAAGGGACAGAGCAAGCATTAGAACCACACTCGGATACGGCAGGCATGTTCGAATGATCAGATTCTAAATTTGTTTCAAGTTCACGTACTCTATTTGTGTTAAGGTCGCAAAGGAGGAACGCAGGAGGCCCACATGGCTCCTGCACCCAAAGATGGGGAGCCGCAGGTTTTTAAAGGACTCCAGGCAGGCTTTTTCTGGGCGGATCATTCTCTGGGCAGGTCCGGATTCTGGGAAACTCCAGAGGGGAGAGAGAATGGTCTAAGCAAGTGGAATGTCCATTGTGAAGTGTCCCAAAGTTCAGTTCCCAGGAGAGTGGGTATCGATTCAATTATTTGATCAGACCTAACATTTTCCATATTTGATTATAAGTCATTTGACCCTAAAAGTGAGGGTTTGATTGTGAGGGAAAATTCACAAATATGTGGAACTAAAAATCACACTCTTAAACAACCAATGAGTCAAAGAAAAAAAAGGAAATTATAAAGTACCTTGAAACAAGTGAAAATGAAAATACGACATATCAAAACTTAGAAGAGCTCTCTCCCTCTCTCCCTTCCTCTCTACAACAATTAAAAAAAAAAAAAGCCAGTCCCCCTTTGGGACAGTCTCAGGAGGGTTACTGTCGCTGAGCATCTGATCTTGCTTTGTCAGCCTGCCCAGCCCAAGTTTCCTTCACTCTTGGGAGCCCCAGCTATTTATCTGTTCACTCTTCCTTCCTTCTTCCTTTCTTTTTTTCTCCTTCCTTTCTTCTGTCCATCTTTCCTTCCCTCCGTCCATCCACAGCTCCCAGCCTGCACAGGAGTCCTGGCCCCAGCCTGTGCCTGCGCCTGCGCCTTCCCACCACTAGAGGGCACGCCAGCTCCCCTAGCATTTGCTGTCTCATTATTGCTTAGCAACGCGGGTGGGGTTACTGTTTTTGAGAGCGACGCTGGTTTCCCACGCAGGCGCAGTGGCAGAGCCCTGCCACCGTCATGATTGACACAATCAGTATCCTGTAGGCGGACGTTATTGAGGCAGCCAGCCATTATGGAGACAATCAGTACTGGAGAGGCTGTCATTATTGAGGGTACCACGAGACGCATGGGTATCATGACTACGTGTTAGTACCGCGAGACACAGAGAGATCGAAAAGAGCGAATTAGGGAGGTCAGAGTGAATATCTGCAGGACTCTGACTGTGGTGGAGCAGACGGTTCAGGAGTCAGTCACCATGAACATGGTTAGCAACTCAGATGCCTACACCATCGCGGACACTTCAATGCTGAGGTCCGTGGTGGCTGTTTGATTGAATTTCAGCAGCATCTAAATGAGTCGCCCCTTCCAGTATCTTAGTAAATTCCAATATTGCGTCCTATTTTTTAAAGTTACTTCTGTGAAATTAGGTTATTATTACTGAGTACTTTTTTCTGATAGTAAATTAGTTGTAAACATATTTTTTTCCGAACAAAAAATTCCAGTTAATACTTTGGTGTTGAAACAGTATATATATATAAATATATATATATATATATATATATATATATATATATGGAGAGAGAGTAAATATATTTTTTTATTATTTCAGAGAGGAAGGGAGAGGGAGAGAGATATAGAAACATCAATGATGAGAGAGAATCATCCATAGGCTGCCTTTTGCAGGCACCTACTGGTGACCTAACCTGCAACCCAGGCATGTGTCTGTGACCGGAATCAAACCAGGGACCTTTCAGTCCATAGGATTGATGCTCTATCCACTGAGCCAAACCAGTAAGGGCAAAATGACAGTGCTTTTGGAACGTGTTCTTGCAACTCAAAGAGTTCTGCTTGATACCTATGCCTGTCTGAAAGATAAGATAATCCTGTAGAAATGTGCTAAGAACAAGCATCTCTTATTTTGTGACTTATTAGAATGTAAACATAGAGCAGACTTATGCAATTATGTTATAGGATAAACGCTTTTATTTTGCTTCAAGTAAGTTACTGATTATACTGTATAGGTCCATGGGACGATATACTCACTACATTAGACCTCAAAGGAAGCTGTCAACCCATTATTGAGCAAAACGATACTCTGCTGCCATCGTGTGGCCATTCATGGAACAACAGCATACACTACCCGCTTTCAGACTGAAAAGACTTCTATACTGCTGCATTGGAAGAATTTTTTTTTTAAAGATGGTAACAAAAGAGCCTCTAAGAGATTAAACTGACCAAGGGCTCCAGCTGACTCAATGTGTACCATTGAGTCTGGTCTTGCAATTAAGTAACTTGAAATCCGTATTTTCCACTGATGATGGAAGTCTGCATGGAGTGTAGACAATCACACACACATGCCTTTCTTCAAATAAAGAGGGCACAGGTCCCACACAGTGTGCAGTGACAGTACACAGCGTGTGGGGCCGGCCTTGTTCTGGCAGAGCTTGCCTTGTAGAAAGTTCTTCCATGCCTGTTGTGTTTTCCTGCACAAGAGATTCACGGAGAATTACTCCTCTGCTCAAACCCATCCCACACACTGTCGTCGTCATCCTCTCTCTCCACATACACCTTGTCACATTCCTCCTCAATAGAGTATTTTCTTTTCCTAGTAAATTACTTGTGAACACATGTTTTTCTGAATAAAAGATTCTAGAATAGTTTAGAGAAGAGATATACTCTGGTTTTATAGGACAAACGGTTGGTTTTATTTATCCTTCAAGTAAGTTACCGATCATACTGTACACGTCTCTGCATCTATGTACTTATTACACAAACCACAAGACTGTCAGCCAATTCCTATGCAAAAACGATCCTCTGCTACCATCTTGTGGACATTCAAGGAATAACACTTTGTGCTTCTGTCCGTGGTGCTGAAATCCCAGCTAGTGCCGTTTGAACAAGACAAAAAATTCTACCGAGAAAAAACAAACAAAAACAAGAACAACCCCGCCCCCCACAAAATATCAAGGCTGTCCAGGGCGGCAATCACGTCGTCTCTGAAGTCACGGGTCTAGATTTTGCACCTCTTTCCGCCACAGCCTAGAAAGGAAGGCGTTGGCTGCTGCATTGACATGGGGAACCTGTGCGTTTACCATGTCAGTCCGAAACCTAGAGGCTGCCATCACTGCGGTGGTCAGTACCTTGGAACCACCGTCCTGTAACCCGAAGTCAGCTATTATTGCAGTGCTCTGAAGGCTGGAGTCCGCCATGACTGAGTCCGTCCGTACGGCATTGCTTCCGGAACCGAGGCGGCCCGTACGGGGCAGGTGGCGCTTACTGAGGCAGCCCGCGGGCTGCAGCGGCGTATACCGAAGCAGCGAGTATGGTTTATGCCGCCGTCCGTGTACCCTGGAGTCCGCTATGAGTGCGGCCTTCCGTCCGGTGGCGGCCGCCATGAGTGAGGAAGGCTGGGCCGGAAGCCGCCATTGCTGAGGCCGGAAGTCCGTACAGCTTGGGTGTCAAGTACCGCGAGAGCAGGCGACGTCGCGAGAGTGCGTGGCTGCGTAGGTGCAGCATACGTTGGAGTCCGCCATGACTGAGTCCGTCCGTACGGCATTGCTTCCGGAACCGAGGCGGCCCATACGGGGCAGGTGGCGCTTACTGAGGCAGCCCGCGGGCTGCACCGGCGTATACTGAAGCAGCGAGTATGGTTTTTGCCGCCGTCCGTGTCCCCTGGAGTCCGCTATGAGTGCGGCCTTCCGTCCAGTGGCGGCCGCCATGAGTGAGGCAGGCCGGGCCGGAAGCCGCCATTGCTGAGGCCGGAAGTCCGTACAGCTTGGGTGTCAAGTACCGCGAGACCGGGCGACTTCGCGAGAGTACGCCGTTACGTAGGTGCAGCATACGTAGAAGTCCGCCATGACTGAGTCCGTCCGTACGGCATTGCTTCCGGAACCGAGGCGGCCCGTACGGGGCAGGTAGTGCTTACTGAGGCAGCCCGCGGGCTGCAGGGCATATACTGAAGCAGGGAATATGGTTTATGCCGCCGTCCGTGTACCTTGGAGTCCGCTATGAGTGCGGCCTTCCGTCCGTGGCGGCCGCCATGAGTGAGGCAGGCTGGGCCGAAGCCGCCATTGCTGAGGCCGGAAGTCCGTACAGCCTAGGGTGTCAAGTACCGCGAGACCCGGCCGACGTCGCGAGAGTGCGGCGGCTACGTAGGTGCAGCATACATTAGAAGTCCGCCATGACTGAGTCCGTCCGTACAGCAATGCTTCTGGAACCGAGGCGGCCCGTACGGGGCAGGTGGCGCTTACTGAGGCAGCCCGCGGGCTGCACCGGCGTATACTGAAGCAGCGAGTATGGTTTTTGCCGCCGTCCGTGTCCCCTGGAGTCCGCTATGAGTGCGGCCTTCCGTCCGGGTGGCGGCCGCCATGAGTGAGGCAGGCCGGGCCGGAAGCCGCCATTGCTGAGGCCGGAAGTCCGTACAGCTTGGGTGTCAAGTACCGCGAGACCGGGCGACTTCGCGAGAGTACGCCGTTACGTAGGTGCAGCATACGTAGGAGTCCGCCATGACTGAGTGAGTCCGTCCGTACGGCATTGCTTCCGGAACCGAGGCGGCCCGTACGGGGCAGGTAGTGCTTACTGAGGCAGCCCGCAGGCTGCACCGGCGTATACTGAAGCAGCGAGTATGGTTTATGCCGCCGTCCGTGTACCCTGGAGTCCGCTATGAGTGCGGCCTTCCGTCCGGTGGCGGCCGCCATGAGTGAGGAAGGCCGGGCCGGAAGCCGCCATTGCTGAGGCCGGAAGTCCGTACAGCTTGGGTGTCAAGTACCGCGAGACCGGGCGACTTCGCGAGAGTACGCCGTTACGTAGGTGCAGCATACGTAGGAGTCCGCCATGACTGAGTCCGTCCGTACGGCATTGCTTCCGGAACCGAGGCGGCCCATACGGGGCAGGTAGTGCTTACTGAGGCAGCCCGCGGGCTGCAGTGGCATATACTGAAGCAGGGAATATGGTTTAGGCCGCCGTCCGTGTACCTTGGAGTCCGCTATGAGTGCGGCCTTCCGTCCGGTGGCGGCCGCCATGAGTGAGGCAGGCCGGGCCGGAAGCCGCCATTGCTGAGGCCGGAAGTCCGTACAGCTTGGGTGTCAAGTACCGCGAGACCGGGCGACGTCGCGAGAGTGCGCGGCTACGTAGGTGCAGCATGCATTAAAGTCCGCCATGACTGAGTCCGTCCGTACGGCATTGCTTCCGGAACCGAGGCGGCCCGTACGGGGCAGGTGGCGCTTACTGAGGCAGCCCGCAGGCTGCACCGGCGTATACTGAAGCAGCGAGTATGGTTTATGCCGCCGTCTGTGTACCCTGGAGTCCGCAGGAAGTTGGTACAGCGTGGTCATAATGTCTCTGGAGTGCAGGGGACTTTGGGGGGGTTTGCCGTTGTGGAAGCATTTATTACCCTCTAGGCCGCTTGTACTGCCTGTCCTCCAAGAATGATGCAGCGAGGATGGACCGGTCGCCTTTACTGAGGTCACTGGTGGCTAGTTACGAGGTTACTGGTTCCTAGTTACCGGTGTACTGGTAACCAGTCCACTAGGTTAAGGATGACTACTTACTAGTTTTAGGTCAATAATTAGCAGGTAATGGTTTCCAGGTCACTAGGTTCCAAAGTTTCCCAGTTGCCAGTTATTAGGTTACTAGGTACTAATTTTCTAGTTATTCGCTACCAGGTTGCTTGATAGTATTTATTAGGCCAATGGTTATTGGTTACTATGTTCCTGGTGAGCAGTTTCTAGGGGACTGTTTCCCAGTTGTTCAGGTTAAGTATTACATCTATGCACTTATATACTTATGACCGAAACCTTTAAAGAATCTGTCAGCCAATTCCTTTGCGAAAAGTATCCTCTGGTGCCCTCTTGTGGCCCTGTAAAGAATACCACCTCCATCTCTGTCCGTGGTGCTGAAATGTTAGCTAATGTTCTTTGAATTTGATGAAGACTTGTATCCCCAAAAAACACAAACAGCCCTGACTGTTTTGACTGAGTGGTTAGAGCATCAGCCTGCGGATGATTCCAGTGAAGGGCATATACCTTGGTTGAGGTCACATCCCCAGTAGAGGGTGTGCAGGAAGCAGCTGATGGATGGTTCTCTCTCTATCCCTCTCCCTTCCTGTCTGTCAAAAAATCAATAAAAATATTTTTACGAAAATACAAAGAAAGCAACCAACAAAGACCACAGAAAATCGTAGAAAATGATGGATGCTGTCCAGGGTGCCATTATTTTTTCCCTGGATGGACTGAAGTCACGGGTCTGGATTTTGCACCCTTTCCGGTCCCAGCCCTGGAAAGGGAGGCCTTGGCTGCTGCAGTGACACGGGGAAGCTGTGCGTTCACTGTGTCAGTGTGTAACCTAGAGGCTGCTATGATTGAAGCAGTCAGTCCTGGGGAGGCCGCCATTAACAAGGCAGCCAGTATCGGACAGTTTACCTTTCCTGAAGCAGCCAGTCAGCCGGAGGCCGTTGTGATTGCGGCAGGCAGTCCCTTGGATGACCCCATTATGGAGGCAGCCATTGTGTGCAGCGAGGTGCAGGGGTATCGGGAGAAGGCATTATTCCCGCTCGACTCAGCGGCCCCTGGAGAGGCCTCGTTGACTGAGGCAGCCAGTCCCCTGGAGGCTGCAATGATGGATGCAATGAGTAGATTCGAGGTGGGCATTCCTGAGGCAGTCCCTCCCCTGTAGGCTGCTAGTATTGATGCCATCAGTAGCAGGGAGGCTGTGATTGTTGATGGTACCTCCAGATGCAGTGTTCTCATGGGAATGTGTTATTACCACGAGAAAAAAATTCCATGTAAAGTTTTTTGTGGAAATATAGTGAATTTTTAAAAACTATTTTTTATTGATTTCAGAGATGAAGGGAGAGGAAGGGAGGAAGGAAGGGAGGGAGGGATGGAGGGAGGGAGAGAAATGGAAACATCAATTATGAGAGAGAATCATGGATCAGCTTCCTCCTGTACCCCTCCCCCCACTAGGGATCGAGCCCACAAGCAGGGCATGTGCCCTGATTAGCAATCGAACTAGGGACCTTTTAGTTTGCAGGCCGTCGCTGTACCCACTGAGCGACAGCGGTCAGGGCTACAGTGTGTTCTTGAGCAATATTTATTTGTCCTATTTCCGAAAGGAAGAGAGAAGCATGAATAATGAGTGATGATCATCGATTGGCTGTGTTCCTTGTGCAAGAAGAAAGAGTGATATGTGTTGTCATGTGCTAAGCGGAAGGAATAGGCCCTGGCCAGTGTTGCTCGGCGGTTAGACGTTCGGATGGCCAGGGAAGGGTCGCTGTCAGGATTCCTGGTCCAGAGCACATACCTGGGATGCATGTTTCATCACCTGCCCCGGTCTGGGCTCCTGTGGGAGCCAAAGATGCATGTGTCTGTTGTATACTCATGTTTGCTTTTTATTATTTTCTCTCTCTCCTCCCGCCCTTCCACGCTCTCTAAGAAAATGAATGGTGAAAACATCTCCTCTGTAAAGAATTAAGCAAAACATACAGACGAAAAAAGTACAAACAAGGAAAAGAGTTGGAGGGTGTGAAAAAGCACCATATGCACCAAGAAAGGCACCATGATGAGCAGAGCATTCAACTCTGCTGATGTTTTTCCATGTGATGTGTGTATAAGATAAAAATGAAATGTTCGAGTGTCCCTCAGCTGCCAGGTTCCTGACACAACAGGACGAGGCCACTTTATCAGGGTCCTTGAAGAGTCTCCCCGGCCACCATGTCAGGGGAGAGGTTCTCGGGGGCGAGGCCGGGAGGAGCAGGGGCAAGTGAGGTGTGAAGGAGGCGGGAAATGGATAGAGGGTCCTGCAGGTGTTCCCGTCTACTGCGTGGTGTCACTGCTCCCAGAGTCCCCCCCCACTGAGAAGATGGGAGCAGACTGAGCTGGTGTAGGTGACCGAGGGACACACAAACCTAGGGACACACAGACTGAGGGCCAGACACACCACGGAAGCCGCAGTGGCCAGGAGAGGTGAAGAATGAAGGGCACGGAGACAGCGTTGAGCTGATCAGCATCATCAGGTTCTGCGTTTATTGCGCGGTTACAAGTGTGTTTATAGTCTTTGAGTCTATAAGCATGCGTCCATCGTTCCATCACGGTATGTTTTGGGTCCTCCTTTGAGCTGTTAAAGTTTCTTGTTTTGCGTTTACAGTTTCTTATCTGACCTTTGGTGAAAATCTCCTTTGTATTTAGGTCTGCTGATTTAAATCTTATGTATTGTCTATGTTTTTACATTCTATTGTATAGGTTAGTGTGTGTGTTCCATGATCAGGGCTAGTTTGTTATTTGTATTGTATGGTTCCTATTGTATTGTTCCACTGTGAAGGTCTAAGGCCAAAGCGGAAGGCGGTTTTCCTATTGTATGTCATAAGTCCAGGTTGTGTAGCTTCAGCATGATTGTTGTTAGGCAGGGGTCCTCAAAGGTTTTAAACAGGGGGCCAGTTCACTGCCCCTCATACCGTTGGAGGTCCGTAGTATAGCTTTAAGAAAAACTATGAACAAAGTCTTATGCACACTGCACATATCTTATTTTGAAGTAAAAAAGCATAACGTGAACAAATACAATATTTAAAATGAAGAACAAGTAAAGTTAAATCAACGAACTTACCAGTATTTCAATGGGAATATAAATTGTAATATTTTATCTTTTCTCACTTCTGCGACCAAACAATCATTTATCTTTATGTTGAGTTAGATAGTGTCGACGCAAATTGTATTCTTTGAACACAGACACTCTATTCTGGCATATCAAACATACAGCAGCTCTTTCCTTGTACTGCATGAAAAAGTAATCCTAAGTCCACTGTTTTTTGAATATCCTACACTCCAAGTCAATTTCTCTCTTTCTTGACATCATTGTTTCCTAGGGATTCCAAATTGCTTTTAGTAAAATACCAATATATATATACAGCACTGCAAAAACAGTATACAACAGTAACTGCCCACACAGAGACATACAGACTGCACTGCCCATTAATGCAGTCTGATCAGTGTGCATCCATGCAGCTTTCCAAGTCCACATCATTTCAGTGTCACCAGTGCCCATATTGGTGGAACTCCGCTTTTACCTCAGGCTCACACGGGTGTGGTGTGGGAACCGGCACGATGACAGAGCCGGTTCCTCCACCACCTTTCCAGTTCACACTACCCTGTGAGAACCGAACTGTGATCTGTGAACTCGCACAGGTATCTGATCCCATGGTTGAGAAGACCCATGAGATCAGATTCCGCTGCAGGAAAAAAGCAGGCACGTATGCCTTTTTTCTTCCGAATCTAATGCAAGTTCAGGCATAGAAGCCTATGGCTGAACTCGCACTTCTCAGAGATCGCAACAGTGTGAACCAGGGCTTACACAGCACACAACATACAACATCATACACAACTGAATAGCAATCAAAATATAAATGCAGTTACCGTCAATTAAATTGGGGTTCCTACTCCTCGGCTGTCCGCAGAGCCGGATTAAGTTCCCATAGGGCCCTAGGCAGATTACCAGTTTAGGGCCCCCATGCGATAACACTGAGCACTGACCATTTGCAATTATCATTACCACTGAGCACTGAGTATTTGCATTACCTCTGAGCACTGACAATTTGCGTTATCACTGTGATGCACCCTACCTAGAAACCACCCCCAACCAACTATCCAACTTCAAAAAAAGGCCCTAGTAATCGCAAAATAAAAAAAAAATATATGCCTCCTAACTTAAAAAAAAAAATCCTAACTTGTTCTTACCTCGGTCCTCAGGCTGCAGCAGGCTCTCCACAGACAAGCTTGTGACTCATCCGATCACACCGGAGACTGAGAGGAGGAGTGGAGAGACAGAGAGAAGGAGGGGAGTCGGAGATTGCGGCGCCCATTCCACACATGTGCACTGTGGGCCCTGGACGAGAGTCGGCTGCTAAGCAACAGGCAGCGGCGGCAAAAACACCCATCGGGCCGGATAAATGTTTTCGTCTGGCTGCATGTGGCCCGTGGGCCGTCGTTTGAGGACCCCTGTTTTAATGTATAACTTAGCTCAGATGATGTCCTAGGCATGCCTGTTCATCATTGTCACTTGCTGAACTCCCCAATAAAAGCCATGAGAATTTTGGAGGTTTTGCTACTTGCAAGAGCGAGCAGTAGCCCTCTGCTTCTCTAAAAGTGAATGCTGCTTGCCGATCTCATCTCTGCGTCACCATTCACCGTTTTAGACCACCTGCACGGTGCGTGAAATACAGTGAGGAAACACAACACATCTTTCACGATCAGAACATGGGGGCATCTTAGGTTTTGTTGTTTTCACTGTGTTTGGGACATGGATGCTAGAAAAAATGGGACCAATCACAACATTGGGTCTTTCTGTCTCTAAAACAGTCATTCCGAATGGGCATACGCTCCTTCGAATTGAAATATGGACAAGAGCATTAGTCTATTAGCAAACTTTGTGATCAGGAACTTGGACAAGAGCCCTTGTGTCTCTGTCCGTCTGTCTGTTTTTCTGTCTGTCTGGGCTGCTGCTGAGATAAATCCAGGTGCCAACACTTGGACCTGCTTCCAGACCAGGGGGAGCCGAGTCCAAAGGAAGGACGAAGATCTGCATAGCTGATGGTCTCTGATACACATCCCTCTTGCACAGGATGTCATGACTCTTCCTGAGTCAGCTGAGACCCGCAGAAAAGAGTATTCCAAGGGGCCGATTTCCCCTGTTCCCGAGGTTCTGTGTCATGATTGGGTTGATGTGGGAAAAGACGAGTGTGCAGCTGTGGCTGAATGGTTGGTTCTGAGATGTTCAGATCCCCCCCCCCCCCGCCAAGTCCTCAATCACGGTAGGGAAAGAGGCTCCCATTGTTGACATGGCAATGGCATCGTTTTTTCCAGGACTCTGTGCATAGGAGTGTTCCACATGACACTTGCTGCCATTTCCTTTGCCTTGTGCAAAGAAACTGTCCCCAGAAGCAGCTGCTCCGAAGATTTGTGAGTGCTGGCATCAGGTGTAAGAGAGTTGTGGGGAATGCTGAAGTCCCCAAGAGATTGGACAGGGTGATGATGTTTTTGAGGGGACATTGTGGCAAGGAGGAGATGTTTGTGTTTCAGAGCAGGTGAGTGGATCCCCCGTTTGTTGCCCAGCCTGCAAAGGTGCTGTTGTTGTGTCAGTGGCCAGTGAGTGGCATGAGATCCTGGGTGAGAGGGACGTGTATGAGAGAGCATGAGGTCTGCAAAGCTTGGTTGTCCATTTGGAGTTGGCTCCCCCTGGTTTTGCAGCAGGCCCAGGTGTTTGCACGTGGAGTTCTGTCAGGCAGCAGCATGGACAGACAGAGACACAAGGGCTCTTGTGGATGTTCCTGATGAGGCAGTTTCGTCATCGTGTCCTGCTGTTGTCCATGTTTCCATTCCAAGGGGTGTATGCCCATTCGGAATGATTGTTTTAGAGACGGAAAGACCCAATGTAGTGATTGTAGCCATTTTTTGTAGCATCCATGTCCCAAACATAGTGAAAAGAAGAAGAGGTAGTATGCCCCGATGTTGTGATGGTGAAAGATGTGTTGTGTTTCCTGAGTTTATTTGACACCCAGTTACTGAGTTTGGCTTTGGAAGTGTGCTGGCTTGAGGAAGTTGGTGAATGAATCAGCACGGGTTTGTGCATCTAAAAGTTTCCTTTAGGATGGGCAAAGGCGTGTAGCAAGGGGTGGCAAGAGGCGCAGGAGAAGATGTGCATTTGTAGTCCAGGTGTGTGGGAACATTTTGAAATGGACCCTTGTAAAAGTGAAGAGAAGCCATAGCGGGTGGGTGTTTGTCAATGGTCGAGCTTCAGCCCGTGAGAGGTCGTCAGCACTGTGCCTTGAAACAGATAGCAAGGAAGATGTATTGTCAGGTTGCAGGCCATGTGAGTGCAGCAGTGTGAGAGGAATCTGTTGTGAGTGTTGGGAGGGCAGTGGTGCAGACCCAGAGGCTGAAGTTTTATGCATGCAAGGCTGGCATGATGGCTGCCCTGGAGAGCATGGTTGCCATGTGTTTGTGTTTTTTGGTGAGGGTGCCATGGCCTTAGGTGGCAGGTGTGCTCATGCCCTCGTCTTCCTGTTGTACCTCCATGCTTGGTTTTTGGTCATCAGAGTGTGTTTTTTGTCTGGTTTTGATGTTGTGTTTTTCATGTTGTGAATTGTTGGTCATTGAGATCTGGAAAACACTGAGATTTCCTGTATGTATTGATGTAGACATCCGTGTTTGTCCTTTTCCGTGTTGCAGCCTTTGAAGAAGAGGGTGGAGAGAGGTTGGAAGTTTCCAATTTTTTCAAAAAGCATATTGTGTTGATTTTTCACCTAGAGGAAGGGAGTGGGGTAGAGAGTCATCAACATGGATGAGAGAGAAACATCCTTGAGCTGCTTCCTTTGCAGCCCTTCCTGGGTATGTGGGTGCAAGCCAGGTCCATGGCCCTGACGGCTCCATGTTTGTAGCGCTGGCTGTGTGGGAGGCTGAGAGTGAGGTTGTGTGTGTTTGCAGGATGTGAGGAGTGTCCCCCCCCCAGGTGTGATGTGGGAGGTGCCAGAGTGTCCTGGAGGAGTGTTGGGGTCCTAGGTGTGGCGGCTGAGGCTTGGGTCCCGTTTGTTGGTGTGAGTTTTGTTTGTTAGGCGGCAGCCATGTGCGTGTGTCCTGTGTGTTGTGTCCTGAGCCGTTTTGTGTGTGGCATTGGGCAGGTTGAGTGAAGGCTGTGGTAGAAATGATGTGTTTGAGGTGTCCCCCTATGTCCCCGTGAGTCGTCTTTGGGCTGTGATGCTAGGTCCGATTTTGGTGTTTGTGGGTTTTTGGTGCATCCTGCCCATGGTGTGAATTCAGTGCAGAGGACAGGGTGGACACATGTGTGTGTATTTGAAGCTTGTGATTTTGTCAATTTTGCCGAAGGAGCTTGTGGATGTGAAAGTTGTCTGGAGTGTTGCCAAGGTGGGTGTGAATGTGGAGGGGCCGTGGTTTTTGAGTTTGCATGTTGGTGTGCAAGTGTTGTTGAAGTTAGGAAGGAAGCTGTCATTGTCCCCCACGTGTTCCTAAGGTATGTGCGTGGCGATAGGTGGTTTTAGGAGGGGCATGTGATCCTGAAGGAAGGCGTCCTGTTTAGGTGTGAAGGCTTTCTAAGAGGAGCATGTGGAGCCCCCCTGAAGTATCCATGTTGTCTAGAAAGTGGTGTTTTAAATGTGAAGCCTGGTATGTGTGGCTTGTGTCCATGCTTGCTGGGTTCAATAATAAGGAAAAGAAGAGTCCTCCCATTTGAGAGAGGTAGGTCATTCAACGTTGTGCAGATGAAGTGATGAGTGCTGGTGTGAGGCTAAGTGTTGGGTGGAGGTCTCCAAGTGCCAGTACCTAGGGCCCTTGAAGACCTTTCTAAGGGCCCTGGAAAAATCCCCTATTGGGGAGAGAAAGAGGGTCAGATAGCGTCAATACGGGCAAGTTTGTGTGCGATGTGAGTCCGAATTTGAGAGACATTTTCCTGTGGGCCCGCGTGTCATGAATGTCATTCCATTTGTGTAAGCGTTGCTTGGTTTTTGTCTGTTTTTGTAACGGAACAGCCTAGTTTTATTGAATGATACGGATTGTGTCTGATGAGGAAGATGTGTCCCTTGGATGATTTTCATGGACATGCCTTGTCCCAGAAGTGTTTTTGGGTCCCGGACACAGTAGGTGACGGAAAGGTGGCAAGCAGCGTGAATGTTTGCCAATGGTAGAGGTGCGGTGGCCATTGGTGAGCCTTTGGTGTGGGCAGAGTTTTGAGGAGCCAGCACGTGGTGCAGGCTGAAGAGCAGGCTTGTGGAGCTGAGCAGTTCTTTGTGAGTGTCCTGAAGCGCATGGTCCCCTTGCAGTGTGTGTGGAGCAGGAGGCAAGTCATTGTGGAGGTGTCTCCCTGCGGTGGATGTTTGTATGTGTGTTTTGTGTGGTTTATGCCTGTGTTGCACGATTTGTGAAAGATCCCCGAAGAAACTATCCTTGTTTGTGGATGAAGCCAAGCCAAGGGGGTCATTGCTTTAATGTTGTATTTTGTGGAAAGAAGGTCCCGAGAAGTGTTTTTGAAAAGCCAAAAGGCTTTCCATGTTGTCGCCTGGGGCCCATTGCATTCCAGGAAGGGAGGCAAAGGGTAAGATTTGCGTTTGTGGTTGGTTGTGGCCTGGCGCCTGAGAAGGCGGCGATTTGTAAAGGAGCCAGTTTTCTTTTCTTTGGAGCGGCAAGAGAGCAGGTCGGAGCAGCCAAGAGGAAAGGATGCTGCCTGTGAGAGCCTCGTTGCGTCGAAGCGATCGTGTGCTGCCCTCTCGTGGTCATTTTTGGGAAGCACACCGTGGTTCTGTCGTTGGTGCTGAAATGTGAGGTCCAAGGCAATGTGTGTTGAAAAAAGTCCGCAAAGAAATGTCCGAAAGTGTTGTAGGCTGCCCAGGGGGCTACGATTTTGTGGTTGAATGGAGTGACGTGTCGGGTGTCGATGTGTGAGGTGTTTGTTGCCAGACAGGCCTGCAGAGGGAGGCGTCGGAGGGCGATGCCCTGGGCTGGCGAGCAGGTGCGTTGAGGAGGTGCGTTGTTCCTCGGTCGCAGGCACGGTTGAGGCCATGAGTGTTTGTCCAGGAGTCGGCGATGGTGGAGCGTCCATTCGTCATTGGGGTGTTTGGTGTATTTGGAGAAGCTATTCTTCCCGCCATGGTCCCAGAGAGGTGAGCGTTGTTGAGGCCGTCTGTGACGTGGAGGCCGGTGTGGTTGAGGCGGGTACCTGTGACCGTGTGGAAGCTGCAGATTTCGTGTGGTTTTGCAAGAAAGCAGGGAGTGTTGGTTGTAGCAGGTGTCTGTGTGAAGCGGCTGCAGCGAGCAGCATGGGTTCGTGCTGGTGCTGGGTGTGAAAGATGTGAGTTTGCAAGGCTTTCCAGGCACCGTCAGCGGCAATCAAGATGCCTTGGTGCGCGTGTTTTTTGCCCGTGGCATGCCTAGGCATTGCTGTTGAAGTGGCGATTGCGGTCCAGTAGGATGGTTGTGTTGTTTTCCCCATGCTAAGTGTGCCTTTGATCAGCACGCATCCGTGTGTCCTGGTTTGTGAATGTCTGTGAATTGTTGTGAATTGTTTGTGAATGTTGT
>NW_005872200.1:108744-114277 GCF_000147115.1 Myotis lucifugus
GGGGTCTGTTGTTATTTCGCCTCTATCATTTCTGATTTTGTTAATTGGGGCCTCTCTCTTTGCTTCTTGGTGAGCCTGGCTAGAGGTTTGTCAATCTTGTTTATCCGTTCAAAGAACCAGCTCTTGGTTTCATTGATTTTCTGTATTGTTTTTTTGGTCTCTATGTCTTTTATTTCTGCTCTAATCTTTATTATCTCCTTCCTTCTGCTCACCCTGGGCTTTTCTTGTTGCTCTCTTTCTAATTCTTTGAGCTGTAGATTTAGATGATTTACTACCATTTTTTCTTGTTTGTTGAGGTAGGCCTGTAGAGCTATAAACTTCCCTCTCAGGACTGCTTTCATTGTGTCCCAAAGGTTTTGGATTGTTGTGTTTTCATTGTCATTAGTGTCCAGGATGTTTTTAATTTCTTCTTTGATCTCATCGGTAACCCAATCAATATTTAATAACATGCTATTCAGCTTCCAAGTGTTTGAGTATTTTGGGTTTTTTTTATTGTAGTTTATTTCTAATATTATGCCTTCGTGGTCTGAGAAGATGCTTTTTATGATTTCAATCTTCTTGAATTTGGGGGAGACTTTGTTTGTGACCCAATATGTGGTCTATTTTTGAATATGTCCCATGAGCACTTGAGAAGAACGTATATTTTGTGGCTTTGGGGTGAAGTGTTCTGAAGATGTCTATTAAGTCCATCTGATCTAGTGAGTCATTTAGGATTGCTGTTTCTTTGCTGAGTTTTTGTTTAGCGGATTTATCCAGTGATGTCAGTGGTGTATTAAAGTCCCCTACTATGATTGTATGTGTCGATCTCTCTCTTGATATCTTCAGGAGTTTCTTATGTATGTGGGTGCTCCTGCATGGGTGCATATATGTTTATCAGGGTTATATCTTCTTGTTGTATTGATCCCTTTAGTATTATGAAGTGGCCTTCCTTATCTCTTGTTATGGCCTTCACTTTGAGGTCTATTTTGTCCGATATAAGTATTGCTACCCCAGCTTTCTTTTCCTTTCCATTTGCCTGAAAGATATTTTTCCATCCCTTCACTGTCAGTCTGTGTGAGTCCCTTCTAGTGAGGTGGGTCTCTTGTAGACAGCAAATGTATGGGTCATGTTTTTTTATCCATTCAGCCACTTGATGTCTTTTGATTGGGCCATTTAGTCCATTAACGTTTAAAGTTATTATTGAAAGGTATTTGTTTGTAACCATTTCTATTTTTTTGTGGCTGGGGGGGAGGAGCAGGGAGTGCTTGTGCTGTGGTGAAAGTTGGCTCCGGATAGCAGAGATGCTTTCCTCCCATTTTTGGGGTGTTAGGCTGCACTACATGTTCCCTGTTTTCCTTGAACTCATGGGACATTGAAGGTGCAGCACTTTGTTGGCTTCTTTGTTCCTTGCGGTTGTCCAGGCACGGTCACCTGTCAGGCAGTGGCACAGCTTCCATGGGCTATTCCACAAGGAGTCACGGTGGGTGGCTCGGTGCTGCTGCCGTAGTGCGAATTGCCTGTGACTGTTTGCCTCCTGTGAGGGCCTGCAGTTCTCTCCCACTCCCCCCGCCCCCCCCCGGCGCATTTGCATAGGGAGCATTCAATGCATGGCTCTGGCTTCACATTGTCAGCCTGTCCTTGGGGCCCATGCAGTGCTCTCTGTGTTGTGCTCTGCCTTGTGCCATTGTCCTGTTTGTCTGTTCTTTTCACCTGTCTTGTGCTGCTCCCATGTTTGCATGTCTTTCTCGGCCACCTGTGCTGTGTGTGTGCTCCTCGTGCAGTCATATGCTGCTGTGAGGTGGCTTCCTTATCTGCTTTCTGTGTGTGTGCGCTTATTGGTTGGTGTCCTGGCTCGGAAACGTGGTCTGGGTGTTTTCCTGCTTAGGCACTTTTTGGATTGGCTGGCCTGCGATTCCTGCTGTTGTTATTTCAGGGTCCTGATTTCCCCTGCATGTTTTCATGCTGTGTTACGGCGTTCGCCTGTGGCTTGTCCTGAAGTCGCTATCTAGCTATGCTTTCAGATTGAAGCTCACAGCGTCTGCTGTGTGCTGTTGCAGGGTTGTTGTGAATGTCTTGCCTCCGCTTCTCTTTTCCATTTCCGAGTGTTGCTTCTGCCCCTCTGCTGCTGTCTGGAGGCTGCCAGTGGGATGGAGACGTGCAGTGGTGGGGAGCTGGTGCTGTTCTGTTGACTTTCTTTTTTTATTTTTATTGGTTTTTTACACAGAGGAAGGGAGAGACATGGGGAGTTAGAAACATTGATGACAGAGAAGCATCACTCAGCTGCCTCCTGCACATCTCCCACTGGGGATGTGCCCGCAACCCAGGTATATGCCCCTGACCGGAATTGAACCTGGGACCTTTCAGTCCGTAGGCCGACGGTCTATCCACTGAGCCAAACCGGTTTCGGCTCCGTTACCTTTTCTTGCTGTGCTGCTGTTTTGAGGACATTTTCAAGGTTGCCTATGGCCGGTGGTCCTCTCATTCTTTCATTTTTCCCTCGTCCGTCCGTCCGTCCGTCTGTCTGTACGTCCCTCCCTCCCTCCCTCCCTCCCTCCCTCCATCCATCCATCCCTCTCTTAGTCTCTTCCTTCCTTCCTTCCTTCCTTCCTTCCTTCCTTCCTTCCTTCCTTCCTTCCTTCCTTCCTTCCTGATTGTCTGCACGCCTGCTTGCACAGTGGGTCAGGTGGTGTGAGCGTCATTTTTTTTATTGCTCCCTTGTATGACGGGTGTGATTTGGATGTTTTATTGTTGCTGTTTTGAGGATGTCTGCTTTGTCACCGCAAAAATTCCTCCCTTCATTCGTTTTCTTCTCCTTTGCCCGTAGTGATTCCTCTTGCGGTTCCTGCTTGACCTTGCGATTGTCTCTCTCTTTTGGGGCCTACAATGTCTTGCCTTGAGCCTGCGGTGCACATTCATTGAGGTGCCCAATCAGAGTCGTTCTTGGATTGTGCTCATAGGAGGTGTGTGCTGTGATGCCACGGGACAGCTGCATTTGTGGAATTGCTGTACGTTTCTTGTCCTCTGTGTGTGAGGTGTTGGACTCCTGTGTCATGTCAAGGGAACGCTGTTGCTTTCGGGGCTGCCTGTGGCTGGTCTTCCTTTGGTTTCTCCCACTCGCTTTGCTGTGTTCCTGCCCTGATTTCTGTTCGCTTTCAGCTAGTGAGCCTACACTCCTTCTAGACTCATCCTTGGCCCTGACTCTCTATGAAAGGAGGCCTATGAGTGTTGGGCATCTGTTCCGCTGACATTGCGTGTTGCATTGCTGCTTTCTGCTGCCTGCAGGGCACATGTCTCAGTTGAGGATGCTGCTGGCTCATTTCCCACAGGCTGTGCCGCATGTACGTGTGCATGGCGCGTCAGGGTGTTGTTCCACTGCTGGTGATGTTGTGTTGAGTCCCGTGTGTTATTTCACCTCGTGCAGCCGTTGTCCACTGTTTGCTTTGTGGTCTTCGCATTGGTTGCTTGCCTGGTCAACGAGGCCTTGTCCTCCGTGGTCTGCGCTGGCACTGGTTTGCATGTTTTCCTGCGCTGTTTCGTGCTTTGGTAGGAAAGCCTGTAAATGTCAGTTTGGTTTAGTCCTTCCTGATATCCCCTGCAGATTTCCGTGGTGCTTCCCCGCTCGGGTATGTCAGCAGTGTCCAGTCAGTCTGTCTTCCATGCTGGCGGTTTCGCATTGGCGGTGTGTGCTGTTCCAAGGCTCACGGTGGGTCGGCAATCCCTCCTCTTTGCGCTGGGAAGTGCGCGCCGCTTCATTTGTGATCCTTTGGTGCCATCTTGTGGCTACTTTCGGTACAGCAGCGCATTTCAGGAAAGGCTTCTTACAGTGCTGTTTCCTGCTTCCCTTAGGCCTTTCCTGACCTTTTTTCTGGCTTCTTATCCGGTTTTAAGCTTCATGTTTTCCTCCGATCACGTCCTGTCTTGCATTTCCTTTGCGGGAACCTTTTAGTGTTGGAAGGTAGCATGCAGGGCTCCCTCTTACTTCAATGCGTGTGATTGCCTGCTGTCCCCCGTTGTGTGTTTGCTGGAGTTCTGAGAGTTGCTCTATTGATTCCCAGTAAGGCTTTCTGGGCGTTGCCTGCCTTTACAGTGTGTTGGCAGGATCACTGAGCACCGTGGAGTCTTCCTTGCAGCTGTTGACTGTTTTGCTGTGTTCCCTGAGGTGCGCTTGTGCTTCCGTGCTTCTCGCTGCTGCAAGGCATTGGTTCCTGTTCAGTGCTTTGCTCCTCGCCATGTCTTGCAGCCAGTTCTTCGCTGACTGCTGCTTGCTCCGGAAGTGCTGGCAGCTTTTACCTTGTGATGCTTCTGTGCTTGGGTGTGCGCATTTCCTGTATGTGAATTTGTGGCGCTTCATCAAGTTGCCAGCTGTCCTTTCCCAGGTCTTCTGTGTTCAGCTTTGCCTTGCCCTTATGGGGCTTCCTGTGTGGTTTACCGTGGGTTGTGGGGGCTGCAGGCTTCGAGTCTTGGAGATTTTGGGGCAGTTTGGGAGGGAGGGAGGGAGGGAGGGAGGGAGGGAGGGAGGGAGGAGCAGGGAGTGCGTGTGCTGTGGTGAAAGGTGGGCCCGGATAGCAGAGATGCTTTCCTTCCATTTTTGGCGTGTTTAGGCTACCGTGTGTGCTCCCTATTTTCCTTGAACTCATGGGAGACTGAAGGTGCAGAAGTTTGTTGGCTTCTTTCGTCTTTGTGGTTGGCCAGCCACAGTCACCTGGCATGCAGGGGCACAACTTTCATGTGCTATTCCACAGGGAGTCATGGCGGGTGTCTTGGTGTTGCTGTGTCATTGCGAATTGCCAGCGAGTGTTTGCCTCCTGTGAGGGCCTGCAGTTCTCTCCCACTTCCCGCGGCCCATTTGCATAGGGAGAATTTACTGCATGGCTCCGTCTTCACATTTTCAGGCTGTCCTTGGGGCCTATGCAGTGCTCTGTGTGCTGTGCTCTGCCTTGTGCCACTTTCTCGTTTGTCTGTTCTTTTCTGCTTGTCTTGTCTTGCTCCCATGTATGCATGTCTGTCTTTGGCACCTGTCCTGTGTGCGTGCTCGTCATGGAGTCATGTTCTGCTGTGAAGTGGCTCCCTCATCTGCTTTCTGTGTGTTTGCTTTTTGGTTGGCGTCCTGGCTCTGAAACGTGGTTTGGCTGTTTTCCAGCTTACGCACTTCTTGGCTGGGTTGCCCTGCAACTCCTGATGTTACTCTTGGTTCCTGGTTTGCCCTGCGTGTTTTCATGCTGTCTTGCGACGTTCGCCTGTGGTTTTCCCTCAGGTCGCCATCTAACTACGCTTTCAGCTTGAAACTCGGGTCGTCTGCTGTGCGCTGTTGTAGGGTTGTTGTGAATGTCTTGCCTCCGCTGCTCTTCTCCCTTTCCGAGTGGTGCTTCTGTTCCTCTGCTGCCGTCTGCTGGCTGCCAGTGGGATGGCGACGTTGTTCAGTGGTGGGGAGCTGGTGCTGTGCCGGTACCTTTTCTTGGTGTGCTGCTGTTTCGAGGAGATTGTAAAGGTTGCCTGTGGCATGGTGTCCTCTCATTCTTCCATTTTTCCTGCCTCCCTCCCTCCCTCCCTCAAT
>NW_005872200.1:114377-120682 GCF_000147115.1 Myotis lucifugus
CCTTCCTTCCTTCCTTCGTTCGTTGCGTTTGTCTGCGTTCCTACTTGCACAGTGGGTTACCTGGTGTGCGCGTCAGGTTTGTCATTGCTCCCTGGTATGCCAGGTGTGTTTAGGGTGTTCGAGTGCTGCTGATTCGAGGGTGTGTGCTCCGTTACCACACAAAGTCCTCCTTGAGTCGTTTCCTTCTCCTTAGCCCCTATTGATTCCTCTTGCAGTTCCCGTTGTGCCTCACAATTGTGTCTGTATTCTGTGGCTTGCAATGTCTTGCCTTGAGCCTGCGGTGCACATTCTCTTAGGTGCCCAATGATAGCTGTTCTTCGATTGTGTCTGTAGGAGGTGTGCGCTGTGATGCCACGGGGTGGGCAACTGTGTTTGTGCAAGTGGTGCACGTTTCCTATGTTCTATGCATGAGGTGATGGACTTCCGTGTCATGGCAAGGGAACGATGCTCACAGGGCTGCCTCTGACTGGTCTTCCTTTGGTTTCTCCCACTCGGTTTGCTGCATTCTTGCCCTGATTTATGTTTCCTTTCACCTAGTGAACCTACCCTCCTTCGAGCTTCATCCATGGACCTGAGTCTCCACGAAAGGAGGCCAATGCGTGCTGCGCATCTGTGCCGCTGACATTGTGTGCTGCATTGCTGCTTTCTGCTGGCTCCAGGTAGCATCTCATTGTCTCACTGCTTTCAGAGGGGTGGTTTCCCCCGTCGAGGATGCCACTGGCTGCATTTCCGGCCTGCCGGGACCCTGCTTGGCATGTTTTCCTGTGCTGCATCTTGCTGCGTTACGCAAGAGTGCAAATGGCAGTTTGCTTCAGGCCTTTCTGATTTCCCCTGAAGATGTGTATGGTGCTTCCCCGCCCGGGCTTGTGAGCAGTGTGCACTCAGTCTGTCTTCCATGATGGCGCTTCCACATTGGCGTCGTGTGCTGTTCCAAGGCTGAGGATGGATCCGCAAGCCCTTCTCTGTGCGCTGTGAAGTGCGCGTCCTTTCATTTGTGATCCTTTGCTGCCATCTTGTGGCTGTTTCCGGAACAGCAGCGCATTTCAGGACAGGCTTCTCAGAGTTATGTTTCCAGAATCCTTTTATGCCTTCCTGGACATGTCCTTTGCGTTCTTATCCGGTTTTAGGCTTCTGCTTTTCCTGAGAACACGTCCTACCTAGCATGTGTTTTCTTTCCGTGAACCTTTCACAGTGCGCTATGCTGTCATGAACACGTAGCTGTTTCTTGGATGCGTGTGACTCCCTGCTGCCCCCCTTGTGTGTTTGCTCGACGTTTGAGCTACGCTTGATTACTGTCTCCCAGAAAGGCTGGTTGGGTGCAGCCTGCCATTACGCTGTGCTGCTAGACTGACTGGTGCGCCGTGGAGCCTTCCTTGCAGCTGTTACCTGTTTCTTGCCCTTTGTTCCTTGAGGTGTGCATGTGCTTCCGTGTTGGTTGCTACTGTCAAAGATTGCTTCCTCTTCACTGCTTTGTTCTTTGCTGTGCCTTGGGGCAACTGATCACTGTCTGTTCCTGCCTCTGGCAACATTGGCAACTGTTGTGTGGGTGCGCTTCTGTGCTTGGGTGCCCACATTGGATGCCTGCATTGTCATGGAGCTTCAGCAAGGTGTCTGGCTGTCCTTTCCCGTGTCTTGCACTTATGCTCCTGTCAGCCTCCTCCACCGTGTGCCAGGTACCCATGGAAGCATGCCCCCTCACTGTGCGTGTGCCTCCTAGTTTTCGACTCACTTACCGTGATGTGCTGTGGAGGCCGGTGCTTCTTCGGAGCCTCGCTGGGGCTGCCTGCAGGCCTTGCCAGTCTTCTCCATGTTCTTTTGACCGGCTGGAGTTTGGTTTCAGAAAATGGGCCTTCACTTTGCACGCTGCAGCTGCTGTGCTGCTCTGTCCGGGTGTCGGGATTGCTCTCTGTGTGTTTGCGCTGCTTGATTGAGGCCTGATGTGGTGCCCCTTCCTTTCTTTGTCTTCCCTGCTGTGTGAGTCCCATCCTTTCTTTCGTGTCCGTGTGTTGTTCCCGTAGGCTGGTATGCAGCTCCACTCTGTCGATCTCTTCCATGGTGGCTATGAGGTGCGTTGCGGGGAATCCCCTCATGCTGTAGTTCCATCACTCACTGACTTTCCGATTCTCTGCAGGGATGTGTGGCGCCGCCTCTGCGGCACGGGTCCCTGGGACATGGCGGCATCTGTCATCCACCGCCGTCAATGGCTTCTCACCGTCTTCTAGGGCAGGTAAGTGCTGCCAGTGTGGTTCAGTCTCTGTGCTCTCTCCTGATTTTTGCTGTGTATTGTGCTGTGGTATTTTCAGGTTGGCATGCTGTCATATCGATTGTTGTGTGTGCTGCCGTGGTAGGGCCTGCTTGCTGGTTGTTCTGGTGCTTGCCCTTGCATGTGCTCCTGTCCCTTGGAGCATGCGGTGTGCTTTCCAGCACTGGCAGAATTGTGCTGTGTGTTACGGCTGACAGTGCCTGGTGGCTGTCGTGTGTCCGTTTTCAAGGATCCTGGCTGGCTGTGTTGTTCCTTCCTGTTTCTGGTACGATGGGTCCGGGCACTTTGGTGATGCTGCAGTGTCCATGGACTTGGTGACATGGACAGCACGGAGGGCCACATTCTTCTCAGGTCCTTGCAGTGCTCAGGGGGGCAGTGTGTGCCTGTTCCTTGCCCTGCGGTACCAGAGCGCCAATCGCCAGTCCGTCCGGTGATTTTGCCATCAGCATGTGCAGTGGAAGGCAAGATGGTTTTCCCCACACACTTCTTTATGCTGCTGGATGGGTGCATGTTTCCCATGTCATAAAGTTACCTGCTGTTCCATGACATGTCCTGCTACCCGTGTGTGTTGCAGTTGTAACAGCCACCAATTTCTACTTGTGTTTCCCCTGCGGCGGTTCCTCCTGTTCCCAGTGTGCTCAGCTGCCCTGTCTGCTTGATTGGTGGCCCTGTGCATGGCATTTGTGACCATTGCATTACGGTTCCTTGATGGAGATGTGTACTTGCCGGTGCGCATGCTGGGTGCAAGGTGAAGGCTGCTGTGTGTATGAAAGCAGTGTGTCAGCATGCCCAACAGACACACGGTAGCAATGCCCAAAGCATGGCATTGCAGCACTGCAAACATCCGCTGCAGTCCTGCCCAGGAAGATCTGTGTCTGCACAGCAATGCTGCTGTCCATGGTTGCTAGAGTGATTGCCCTGATGATGCTGTTTGTCTGTATTTCAGAGGAGCGGGGTCAGTTCCTTAGCAGTGCCTGCCTTATTTGCCTTGTGCTGCAGTGCTTGCTTTGTTGGCTGTGATGTCGTCTGCTGTTGCGGCTTCAGAGGACCAAGCTTGAAGCTCACCTTGTGTGCGAGTGCCCTGCGTTCCGTTAGGGAATTCCATGCTCTCCCACACTTTGGTACTGCTGATTTCCTCATGGTTTTCACACATCATGGTCATGGCTACCAGCACTTCTGCCATCGCTCCTGTAGGCCCTTTGGGAAAAGCATGGCCAGCCCCACTGCTATTCTCCTGTGTTCAAGGTGTTCTCAGGAAAGAGGCCCAACAGGATTCCCACTTGGCAGGCCCTTGACAACGAGGTGGCCCTCTGTGCATTCCGGGAGGGACGGATGGGCCTGCCTCCGCCCTCCTCCCTCCTCCCTCCTCTGTCCTGTGACTGTGTGCTTGGAAGCCCGGCCACGCCCCCTCGCCCGTGATCATGGCCCAGATTTCCAAGAAGCACTTGTGTCAGTCTCTGCATCCCTGAACTGGCTACTTTGGGGTGGGTGCTTCCGCTGCCCTGTGTGTGGGTTCTTCCCTTGTGCTGCGGGGGAAAGAAGGACCGTGAGAAGGGGGAGACCCCTTGGCATTTGGGCTCCTCAGTCACTATTTCTGCGTGGCAAGGGCAGGTTGCTGTTTGAATCCTCGCCCTCCGAACACAGCTGGTTGTGGTGCTGCCGTTGCCGGGTCTGCCTCTCCAGGGCTGCCTTCCATCAGGTGCTTCCAGGTGTGTGGGTCACGTGGTCCCCAGGGATTCCAGGGCAACTGCTGGGTGTCGTGTGGCGCGTTGCTGAGCAGATTCACGTAGGCGCTTGTGAGCTGCGTCATGTGTGCCTTTCCTAGGTCAGGCAGTGATATCCTGATCCATGGTATGTCATGGTAGGTGTGTCTGTTTCAGCTCCAATGGGTTGCTGCTGTCTCCTGTGTGTCAGAGATTTCGGGTGAGCCTCCGTTCTCCCTGTGCTTGGCCATCTTTGGTGATGAGGCGCGTCACCAATGTGTGGCAATGGCTTGCCTCCTGAGCTGGCTCAGGGGTTGCTCCCCCTGTGGTCGTTCCCGTGCCGGCTCCTGTCCTTTCCTGTCCTGTGTGCGCTGAGCCATGCCGTACGGTGCCCTTGCCATGGCAATGCACCATGGCCTGTAGGCTGCAGGGTGGGTGCGGAGTCAGCATTCATGGTTGTCTGTGTTGTTTCCCTGTGGCAGTGTGATTGCTTTCTTACAGCGAGAGAATGGGTTCTGCTGCTCCTGTGCCATTTGTGTTCCAGCAAAGCCCGAGCTCACGTTGCCATTCTTCACAGTGGAGCTGTAACCTGGGGACCACGTGTGCAGTGCTCTTCTTCTCATGTCTGTTTGGCTGAATGTGGATTGTGACTGCTGTGTTGAGGAGATGGTGCCTGCAATATGGGTTCTTTGCCCGTCCGTGGAAGTCCTCCAGGCTGCCGTGCACAGGTCATGGCAGCAGCTGAGCCACGCCACAGGGTTCCGTTCACAGCCTCTGTGCTTCCTGTGTCAGGATCCCATTTTCATGGCCATTGCCAAGGATGCCTTCCACCCCGTACCAGGCCATTTGCTGTTACTTACCTAGCTCGCACAGAGCCGTTACAACTTCCATGCAAAGATCTTCATGCATTGCCAGAGACTCCCTGGGCCTAGCCCCCTGTGATCTGCCTGCAATGTGTTCAAGCACTTGGAAGTGAACATGTGCTTGATGCCACCTGTCTGCAGGGCAGTGAGCTGTGGTATTGACTGTTTTGCAGGACAGTGCCGACTCTGTGGTTGCCTGCTGTGATTCAGGTACAGCACTGATGAGCGATGGCTGCTGAAATGGGGGATCCCTGCCTATGTGATCGCTCCCCGGAGTACCTCTGAAGAGCGCCTTCTTTGCTACGCTGCTGGGCTTTACAGTATTGGCACGGCTGCATTTCCGTCTATGTTCCACGATGACATTCTCCACCCCATTGTGCTTGCTCCCCTTGCTGGTTGTGTGTGCTTGCCTGTTTATCGGGAACGTCCTGCACATGTACTGGTAGGCGCATGGTGATACTGCTGATGCATGGGTTTGTGTGGCATGTATGTGTGCTCTGTGCCCCAACAGCTCCCTTTCCCTGGGTATTGCACACAGGGCTCCACTTTCTTGCGTAATTTCCTGCCTGTGTGAAGCTGCAGGGTAACTTGTGCTTGCATTGTTGGGGTGGGAATTACAGGGCCTCTGCTTGTGCCCAGTAACTGGGCGAGTGTGAGTCGGATTTGTCTGTGCCCTTGCCTTCTGTTACACCCTCGAGCTTCTTGTTGCTGCTCCTGCCAGGATTTTCCCTGTTCGTTTCATAGGGTAAGGAGGTACTCCAAGGCATTCTCTGTGTGCCGGGAGCAGGTGTCCACATTATTTTCCTTTCGCTGTCTGAGGTACGTGTGATTTCTGCATTTCTTCTTTGAAGGGAACTTTCTGCATGGGAATGACCCAATGACTGCGTTGTCAAAGGTTGCTGCATAATGGTGCATGCGGACTGCCTTCCATTGCAAGCGTCCTTGGTGTGTGTGAATGGCTGTCCGGTTCTGTCTGCATTGTGCGCATGGTGCATGGCATGTGCGCATGCATGTGTTCTGATTCCATTTCACAGAATTGCTGGGTTGCTCTGGCCTTGTGCTCTTCTCCTTGGGACCCTGTGTGTGTGCGTTGATGAGATCCATGGTGCCTGCTTTGAGCTGCTGGTCAGGAGCAATTGTGGCCCTTCGTTGTGATGCTGTCATGCCACTCACCTCATCTTCAAGGATTCCTTCGCAGTGTCAGGTTCCTGTTTTTCCTGCTCAGCCCCTTCTAGGACTTTCCTTGCTTTGCTGCGTTGCCTTTCGGGAATTGCCTTCCTGTTGCTTGCAGTGTGCTGTTCCCGTGCTTTGCTGCATTTGCTGTGCGCTTCGGTTTCTGGGTAGGTCTTCTCAGGTTGCTGTGCTCATGGTGGGGCCCATTAACGGTGCCTGGTGTCGGTGCCTTGTTGCGCTTCGCCTTCCTTGCCTGTGTACTCCGCAGTTCCTTAACGTGGGGCAAGGGTTCCTGCTCAGAAA
>NW_005872201.1:0-1811 GCF_000147115.1 Myotis lucifugus
CCGGGTTCGATTCCGGTCAGGGGCATGTACCTTGGTTGCGGGCACATCCCCAGTGGGAGGTGTGCAGGAGGCAGCTGATTGATGTTTCTCTCTCATCGATGTTTCTAACTCTCTATCCCTCTCCCTTCCTCTCTGTAAAAAAAATCAATAAAATATATTTTTTTAAAAAATAAATAAATAAAAATCAATAAAAGCATAAACTGGGGGGGGGGGAGGAAAAAACGAACGTGTGATTGTCCGACCAATGAAACCCTCCGGTCCGCCTCCCCGGTAACAGGTGTTTAAGTTCTCGCGGACACCCGGGCCTCGCGCCTGCTCACTGCCCATCCGCGTCCGGGGTTGCCTGTTTGAAGGTGTGTCGGCCGCCAGCGGCCGGAAGGAGGCCAGGGGCCAGCTCCTGACTCACTGAAAACCCAAACTTGACTTGGTCCTCCCCGGTGCTGTGCGGTGATGCCGCACTTAGCGGCGTCCGACACTTCAACACGCGGTGAATCTGAAAAAAACACATCTCCGGGGCTTTGCAGAGAGCTGGCCGCTCCCAGTTGATACTGCTTTTTTTAACCGTTATTTTCTTCTGTTTCCCACAATGCCTCGGCTCGAAGCAAACAGAAGCTGAGTGATTACCCCGAAGTGTGCTAGATGAACTGGAAAAAGTCTATTCAAACAAAGCTCATTAGTTCTGATACCTCCGGGGCGATGACAAATTAAGCGTCTGGTGAGTGTGCGTCCAGACAAAGGAGGGACGCCGGGAACAGGGCTGAGCGAGGCGCGGTGTCAATACGTCCCCCCGGAAAAGGTAGAAATTACCATCGGAGCTAAAACGGAATCCCTTTAAGGACCGTGTACGAGATAGATCATCCCTTCGCCCTGAAGTGCGTGGGGGGGCCCGGCTGGGATGGATTCTCGCAGCCGGGAGCGGCCGCCCCGCTGGGGCCGCCTGGCCAGGTGCGCGCCGGCCCGGCCCACCTCACACCTCCGCCGCGAAGGCCGGGCTCTGCCGGGAACCCGTCCAAGCTCCGGGCACAGAGCCGCGGGGCCCGGAGCCGCTGGCTGCTGGGTCTCAGGCCGCAGCCGCCTGGCTTCGAAGGGGTCCAGGACCGTCCGGGGACCATGTGCCCCCAGCCCAGGCGCACACGGAGCCCCCCTGGCTTTTGCCTCCCGGCCTGTGAGCCCGTCCACGTGAGCATCTTAGGGAATTCTCAGTCGTCGTCGTACCTGCGAGAACCTGGCCTGGAGGCCTCGTGACTGACTGTTGAATGAATGAAGCACAGACAAAGGATGGAGGGAGGGAGGGGAGGCGTCAGGGTGGCCCGCGGGGCTCTCCGACCAGCCCTGGGTTTTCTGTAGGCGCCTTGTGGCCTATTGTCGGGATTCCCAGCTCCCAGACAGACGACGTGGGGAGGCCTCGGAGAGCACCCGTCTCGGGGTGACGTGACCCCCAGGCCGGTTCCTGCTGCTCTGCCTTCTCATGTGAAACACGTGCCACTACAACGTTCAGATTTGTCACAAATGTCCTAGCGACCGGCTTCTTCGGCAGCTCGGAGACCTGGCTGGGCTGGGCCAGTGCCGCCACACAGCGCAGACGGCCAGACGGAACCCCAACTGCCCCTGCGACAGGGATGCCCACGCCCAGAGCCTCCGCCCAGCCCACGGCCCCGAGTCCCACCAGCCTGGCCCCTGAGGCACAGGAGCTCACAGCTCTGGCCTGTCAGTCATCCATCTAATAGACACGGGGATGGAGACCAGGAAGTGGGCGAGGGCAGAGCCCAGAGTGTGCCTGTGGCAGCCAGGGTCCCCCAGGCCAGCGTCCT
>NW_005872201.1:2832-6019 GCF_000147115.1 Myotis lucifugus
GCTCCACCGATCCCCGGCCCCTCCGATCGGCTCATTTAAAATGTTGATACTTTGGTCCTGGCCGGTTGGGCTCAGTGGACAGAACGTCAGCCTGCGAACTGAAGGGTCCCCGGTTTGATTCCGGTCAAGGGCACGTACCTCAGTTGCAAGCTTGATCCCCGGCCTCTGAGGCTGTGGGACAAGGAGGTGGGGAAGGGGGCCCCTGTCCCTCCTCACTCACCAGCATGTACCTCGTGTTGGCAGGAACGAATTGTTTTTTCAATACATGTTTTTATTGATTTCAAAGAGGAAGGGAAAGGTGGGGAGAAAGAGAGAGAGATCAATGCTGAGAGAGAACCATGGATCGGCTGCCTCCTGCACGCCCCCTACAGGAGATGGAACCCACAACCCAGCAGGTGCCCTGACCGGGAATCGAACCGTGACCTCCTGGCTCACTCCACCACTGAGCCACCGGCTGGCCTAATAGAAAGTCTTCATCACTCTTTCTTCCCCAAAATGTCCTTGCCTGTTTATTGCTCATTTAATCTTCCAAATGAACTTTCCCCAAAGTGAAGTTTTGGGGGAAAGAAATGTCTTTCTGTTTCTGAAATTATCTTCACATTTATTATCTTCTTCCAAATCCATCACAGATGCTTGTGAGCAGCTTGTCTGCAGGCCCAGCCCTGGGCTCTCGTTGACCCTGAGGGGCCTGTCACGGGGAGGGGGCGGGGGAGGGAATGACAAGCCGGCTCCCCATGAGCCCTCGGGGTAGAGGACAGTGTCCCCAGGGCAAAGTCCCCTGACTGCCCAGAGAGCAGCTGGGGGAGCCCTGGTCCCCTGGCCCGAGCCCTCCTCCGGGCACTGGCCAGCCTGGGCCCCTGTTGACCGCAGACGATGAGGACGGAGGGACGGAGGTGTCGGGGGCCAGGGGAGGGTCAGGGAGGTGGGGAAGGGGCATCACCCCAAGCACACAGACCCGGGAGCAGCCAGACCCCGAGGACCGGGACAGCACACAGCAGGTGCTCCCCGTGCTGGGCGTGGACGGGCAGCCGGGCAGCCTGCTCCTGGGAGTGTGGGTCGTGTCCCCTGAGGGTTTTGCTTCTGTTCCAGGGAGACGGCCCGGGGCCAGGACAGCGCTGTCTCGCCCTCGTGTAGCAGGATCTTTTTATCTTAAAATGTTCAATTTTCTTGAACGTCTCAAAACAAAATTTGACTTGGAAATAGTGCTTCTCTTTGTGGTGGTGGGTTGGGAGGAAACGGTGGAGCGATTGAGAAGCACAGACTGGTAGTTACGAGAGAGTCCCGGGATGTGAAGCACAGCACAGAGCAGAGCCAACCCTGTTCTAACAACCACGCCAGGAGCCGGTGGTGCCGGGAAGAGCAGGGCCACCCTGGGAAGGAAGCGTATGATTTCCTAACCGCGGGGCTGCACGCAGGACACTCGGACCGAATGACGCTGAACGTAAAGTGCAACTGAAAAACAGAAATAGCAGCCACCGCGGGGACCTCTGCATGCAGCCGGGTGGGGGGGGAACCCCTGCTCGGGGTGCCCTGCCACTCCACCTGCAAAAGGCGTTTGAACAAATGGAACTCCAGGCACCAACCCTGCTCCCTGTCGGTCCGGACCTATTTGCAGGAGCCTGTGACGGACACGGCTCTTCGTGGGCAGTTTTCATGCAAAACCACTTTGTGTGCAAATATCGCAGGAGCAGGAAGGCCGAGGCTTCCACCCGGGGAGACGCCGGCGATGAATCTGCCCTTGACCGTCGGCCTGTTCCCGTTAGCTTTATCCTGGGCCCCAGAGCACACAGGGCACGTAGGGGAATGAACCTGCAGGCGCCTCTGAGAGCGTGAGGCGCGTGGGCCCGGCTGACCCAGCGTCCTTCCTGGCCACGCCAACCGCGGCCTGGCCACAGCCGAGGTGGAGGGGAATCAAGCTGTCACCCGCGCTGGGTCCCTTCCCTCCAACCCTGGCCGGTCCCTTCCCTCCAACCCTGCTGCCTGGGCAGAGCTGCTGTGGGCTCAGCGCTTGGGGGGGTCCCCACCCCAGGAGGCTCCAGGTGGAGGCACCCGGGGCCACGGCCACAGCCCAGGAGGCCTCGTCCAGAGCTGCTTGCACGGGCGGCCGAGTCCAGCGAGGCCGGGAGCCCAGGAGCCCGTGGGCTTCCTGAGGAGGGGCCCAGGCTGGGCCTGAAGGGACAGGTGGGCAGAGTCTGAAGAAGCCAGGAGAATGGAAAGGGGGGGGGGGGTGGAGAAGCGAGATCAGCGGGCTGGGGCCTCTTTTCCCGGCCACCGAGCCTCTGAACTGTGACTTCCCCGCCGCCCAGGGTCACGGGCACGTGCGCCCCGGAGCCCCCGCCCTTCCTCTCGGCACAAAGCCCGCTCTCATTCCCGCGGCCGGTGAGAGGCAGGTGGGGAACAATGCTATCTGTGCGGGCGGCACCCAAAATACGACTGCCATTTATTCCTCTGGAATTAGAGCGCCTCGTAATGAATCATCCCCCCCCCCACCGCCTCGGCTCCGGTCCCCATTCAGGGCCTCTCACCGCAGCGCAGGCTAAGAATAACCCGCCGGGCGAGCGCACGTCTCCCGAGACAATGCGGGGCCCAGACGGCCATTGTGGGCCGGAGAGCGATGCCCACGGGGGAGGGGCACCGGCCGGGCTGGGGCCGGGTGGGCATCGTGGCGGGAGGAGGACAATGCCCACGGCGAAGGGAAGGAGGGTCCCGGGGCGAGGGCGGGGGTGGGACCTGGGTCTCGGCTGCACCTGGGAGCAGGGACGAGGGCCGTGTCCAGGCTGCTCCCCCACCGGCTTGTTCCCGTCGGTGCCCAGGTCCCGCGCAGAAACCGCTGCCACAGGAAGAGGAGCCCATGGCCACCGCCCACCGCAGGGGCCCTCACCCTTCATGCAGGGGGAGGTTTTCTCAGCACCTCCTCATCCCAGCACAGCCTCATCCCAGCCCCGCCCACCCAGCCTGCAATTGGCCCCGACCCTCCCCGCCCTCCCCGACCTGCAAATTGGCCCCGCCTCCGCCTTGCAATTGGCCCCGCCCCCTGCCTGCAGATAGCCCCCACCCTAGCCTCCATTTGGCCCCACCTCTCCCCGGCTTGCAAATCTCTCCGTTTCACAAAATGTTCTTTGACTCCACCAAAACTTAAGAAAAAACAGCCAGAGTGTACAGATAATCCAAGTTTATTTATGCGATT